>NC_091301.1:23519507-23599507 GCF_038502225.1 Cherax quadricarinatus | reverse complement strand
AATAAATGTCTTTACACTGTCGGTATCACAACACCTAAAAGTCTCCAGCCTGGATGCTGCCATAGTGAAGAGCTCTGTCCCACAAGGCACCTATCTTATTCCTTATTCTCATATTAGACACAGACAGAGATGTAAACCACACCACTGTATCATCTTTTGCAGACGATACTAGGATCTGCAAGAGAGTGTCATCCATTGAGGACACGGCAAAACTCCAAGAAGATAAAAACCAAGTTTTCCAATGGACAACAGAGAACAATATGATGTTCAATGAAGACAAATTCCAACTACTCCGTTATGGAAACCAGGAAGAAATAATAACTAGGACTGAGTATACTACAAACTCCAATCACACAATAGAGCGGAAAAGTAATGTGAAGGACCTGGGTGTGGTAATGTCCGAAGACCTCACCTTCAAGGACCACAACAATGCCACTATCACATCTGCGAGGAAACTGGTAGGATGGATAATGAGAACATTCAGGACAAGAGATGCTAAGCCAATGATGATACTTTTTAAATCAATTGTTCTCTCTAGGCTGGAATACTGCTGTACATTAACATCCCCATTTAAGGCAGGTGAAATTGCAGAACTAGAGAATGTACAGAGAACCTTTACTGCACGCATAAGTGCCATAAAACACCTTAACTACTGGGAGCGCATGGAAGCACTTGCTTTGTACTCACTAGAGCGCAGGCGAGAGAGATGCATCATAATCTACACCTGAAAGATTCTGGAGGGACTGGTACCTAATATGCACAAAGCAATCACTCCATACGAAAGCAAAAGACTTGGCAGGCGATGCAACATACCCCCAGTGAAAAGTAGGGGCGTCACTGGTACACTACGAGACAACGCAATATGTGTCCGGGGCCCAAGACTGTTCAACAGCCTCCCACCAGCAATAAGGAGCATTACGGGAAGACCCCTGGTTGTCTTCAAGAGGGAGCTGGACAGATACCTAAAGACGGTGCCGGACAAGCGCCGGGCTGTGGTTCGTACGTTGGATTGCTTGCGGCCAGCAGTAACAGCCTCGTCGGTAAATTAGACACATGTGTAACTCTTGGGGATCTTCATTGAGGAAACGTTTCACCACACAGTGGCTTCATCAGTTCATACAAAGGAGAAGCATGAAGAACAGGGGGAAAATGAGGTAATCAGTCCCTCATTCTCCCCCTGTTCTTCATGTTTCTCCTTTGTATGAACTGATGAAGCCACTGTGTGGTGAAACGTTTCCTCAGTGAAGATACCCAAGAGTTGCACATGTGTCTAATTTACCAACGTGTCGGTTCTCTGAACCATTCATCTACAACAGCCTCGTTGATCAGGCCCTGATCCACCGGGAGGCCTGGTCGTGGATCGGGCCGCGGGGGCGTTGATCCCCGGAATGCCCTCCAGGTAGACTCCAGGTAGCCTGGTTGTTGGTGCACACAGCCCAACGTAGACACTACAACCTGAGGAACATATCAAAGAATTCCCCTTGTGTGTATGAAGGGAGAATGTTGAAAGTCTTGGTCCCTTTACTCTCACACTCCTTACCTCCCACATTCTCACTATCTCCTCCTCCACTACGGTTTGCTTCCCCTCCCTTCTGCCTAACACACACACACACACACACACACACACACACACACACACACACACACACACACACACACACACACACACACACACATATTAATTATCGTTAACAACAGTTGCACTATTTACCCCCAGCGGCTACAATAATATCTAGTATGAGGAAAAGAGAATGGTATTTCTGAAAATACAATTAACTCCTAATTTTACAGCTGGAAATACAATTACCAACTTATACAGTGGGGCACGAAACACCCAAGTAACAATAAAATTCCAATTAAATTTACCCGCTTCGTGTTGAAGATGGAGCGAGTGACCTTGAGAGAAACACGCTAGCCCCCTGCCACTTTTGTTGGGTTGTCAGTGTAAAACATGCTAGTGTAGAAGCTCGTCTTGTGCTGGATTCAGTACACGAATAATATATACGAAAAAAAAAATTGTTAGAAAGTATTACGTTCTGAGTGCGGAAAAAAGATCTGTATATAGGGGCATTATGTTCTGCACTTCTTAAAAAAATTTCTGGTTATAAAGTTTGTTAAGTCCTACCACAGGATAGTACCCATCAATGACCAGTTTATACACCTATAATGACTGGGTGAAGCATGTGCAAGTCTACATCGGCTGCCCCTACTCCCTATCACTAAATAAATACCTGAGTGTTGGCTGACCGTAGGGGCGCCGCATCCTGTAAAATGGCATACCATAGTTCGGGTCAAACTATGAAAAGAGCCCAGATAGACCAACAATTCTCAGCCTGTTAAAATGAAAGGCTGTAATAAGTGCATTACGTAAAAAAATATAAAAATAAAGGAACATTCCAGTAGGTCTATTAGCCCATGCTAGGCGAGTCTTAATCACACTCCAATCATGTATCTATCCAATATATAATTAAAGCTACATTGAGGTAGCTTTAATCAATGAATATATTTAATCCTTTAGATTGAAACACTTATGAAACATATGGGAATCTTTATTTAAGAAACGTTTCGCCACACAGTGGCTTCATCAGTCCAATACAAAGCAGAAAGGTGCAAGGAGAGGAGGAGTTTCAGGTAATCAGTCCCTCAGCACAACTGTTAGACACTGCATCATCATGGGATCTTGATACAAAGAATTCTTTAAACTTGTCCAACCCTTGGACGAAGACCTACTTCGACTAGTGGATGGTACCATTATGACCCCGCCTCCTGCTTCGCCTCACCTGGCTACAGTATAAGCCACGTCTACGGCCCTATGCTGTACATTCTATAAGATTGATGGACTGAACACATCGACTCCAGGCTGAGGGTCTGATTACCTCAAACTCCTCCTCTCCTTACACCTTTCTTCTTTGTATTGGACTGATGAAGTCACCGTGTGGCGAAACGTTTCCTAAATAAAGATTCCCATATGTTGCATAAGTGTCTCAATCTTCAACTCGTCGGTTTTCAAACAATTCATCACACATATTTAAGGCTACCTTTAGGTAGCTTTAATATATTCACTTCACTGAAGCTACTTAACAGTTTGTTCCACAACTCTACTGCCAACCCAGTGCTTTCTTAATCTAAATTTATCCAACTTATCTGGAGGTTTATCTGGAGGTTAGACTTGAATCCATATTTCAACATCAACCCTTCAAATATATTGGGTATGTGAGGAAAACGTTCACTTCCACGTACGTAATTTTGTATTCATGCGGTATGACTTGTGTCGGTTGTTTGAGTGTTAAAGAGCTTGTTAGAGAGGTATACCGACTGTAACCCTGCCTGAGAGCCTTCACAATACACTCTGGGAGAATAGGCGACTTGTTGAGCTACGAGTCAAATGTAACTGCTTAACTACTTAGCTCTGACAATCGTGAGTAATCATCCCAGGGTTATATGGTACCTCACAGCTCAGTGGTAGCAAGCACAGTCTGCACCCGAGAGGATTCAGGGTAGAACCCTGAGCTCGACGACACCTAAGGGCAAATCTAGACATGCTGACCTGTTACCTAACAGTAGAGATACCCGGGAGTTATATAAAAAAAAAATATCCCCACTAGGTTCTTTAATAGAAATATGTATAAGATATTTTAGATTTCTGTCCATAGAGGAGGGGCTATTGGTCAGCGACTTGTCTGCAAGTGAACGTATCTTTGATAAATTCCGAGAGTTCTTCTACTCTCGGAGCCCAGCCACAGGACAGGCTCGAACACAATCCATTTTTGAAATGACAATGAGAAGTTGAAAATATAGTGTGGTGGGGAACAGGTAACGCGCGAAACTCTACACAGTTCCCTAAAGGACATGATTCATTTGATCTTCTTAAGATATAAATGAAGCCGTGGAGTGTTGAGTGAGAAGAGGTTCGTTAAGGTGGTAAAAAAAGTTCGAGAAAATATAACACAGGTGCTCAGAAACGCCTGTAGTTCTTCGACTGGAAAAAATGTTTTTGGACACCAAATTTTTGTTTGTATTGTTAAAAGTGAGTCTCATCACACACGTCCTCCTCTTCTCTTTGAAGGACAAACTCACCAGAGTGAATATTTTGGGTAGCTTTAAAGAAACTTAACAAGTACATGAGAGGGAAAGGCTGTGTAACTAGGCTAACGTGTATAGATATGGTTTAATCCTCACCCACTCTTTTTTGACTGACCATGAGCAACGCCACCCCTTTTAGGACAGGTTGACTACCCAGTCCCCACCCCTCAACATTCACTCGAACCCCACCACTCCTGTAGCACGGACTGGCTCCATACCCTCAACATTCATTGGTACCTCCCATGGAGGTGACCTGACCCGAGTCAGTGGTGCTCCGCGAGCCGTGAAGTTGCTGCCAGCCCTGCACAGTGACTCCCGCAGCTCCCCGCCACTCATCCCTCATACCGCTATCAATTAATTACAATTCTCTCAGTACAGGATTTCATTGCGTTATAACTGCACAATCTGGTGTTCCAAGAGAGTCACACATTAATTATCTTGTTAATTTTCACTTGTTACATCTTTTAACGCGTCTCCCTTAAACCTTAAAGCTTCGCAAAGTAGGCTGATTGAACAGCTAATTTTATTTTGCCATATTTTCTTGTTTTCCTCTTAATTAGCAGGCATATTTTCTAACTTGCGCGATTCATCCACATCTACCAAGGTCTAGATATTTGCTCCCAAGATTTTACACTGATGGCAAAGTTGGCATAAAATGGTATAACAAACCGATACGATGGATAATGGATAAACACAAATGCAGTATAATGCGATCCTTTAATGACAATGTTCTGCCCAGTGGAGGCTTCGTCAAGTAACAAATCGATCTACCGGGGGAGAAGGAATATATATACATGTATACATATATGTCGCGCCTAATAAGCCGAATCATCCAGTTTGGCCTATTTGGCAGGGGTTAACTTTACCGAATAATTTTTGCAATTTAATATCTATTATGCACCCCATACCCATCCTGTGTGCCAAATAAGCCGAATGAAAATTTGTTTTTGCCACAAATCAGCGGAAATCGATCTGAATATAACGAAAAAAAATATATATCACAGATTTATTTTAATGTTAAATATATATAAGTTGATCAATGAGAATTTAGCTAAAAAAAAAATTTGCTTTAGTTTTAGGGAGGTTAGGTGAGGTTTAAAGTAGGTAATGAAAAAAATTACAAATCAATCCGCAAATTTTTTGTGGGGAAAATACCGACGAGTATATAAATAAGACAGGTGCAACACTGAGGTATCCTTATTCCGAAACTTTTGTCCTATACAGTAGATTTCTTTAGTCGAATACGGAAGAGACGGCAGAAGCATTGAAGATGTAAAGATAATGTAATCAGTCCATCGCCCTCGACGAAGTAGTTTTGAGGAGATCAGTCCCTTAGTCAGGAGCAGAGTTCACCTCTATAGTCTGAAACAAAGAGAAGCTGAAATATGAGAAGGAAGACTTATTTATATACTGCCAAAGCTGAGGAACAAAAATCTTACATAGGAGGCGGAGCCCATTAGTAGAAGCAAGAATGAAAGAATTGAGAGGTACCATAGCAAGCCTACTGGCCCATGCTAAGTCCCTCTTAAATCCAACGCTTGCTCTCCAGGGGCTTCGTCAAGCCGTAAGAGTTTGATAAAGCTCCTGAAAAGCGAAATGTTGCCACAATAAAATGTCACAGCAGTTGCATTTTTGTCCATTTACCTAACATTTCTCGATAATTCTACCATTATTAATAATTATACCTGTGAGACATAGGAAGACAATAGTATCTTGGCACAGAGGACATCTATGACAACTCTACAGTTTAATAACTAGTTACGAATGAGGAAGATTTTCTGCTATAGTGGGCCCCGCCACTTCTGTCATCAATATTTTCTGCGCCTCACTTTTGGTGACATATAGGTCTCCAGTCTTATGCTTCAGCTTCACACTGCTCCAGGCTTTGGAGCTAAACTCTTCTCCACTTTTACCCTTAACAATTACCGTTATTAAAATTAACGGCTTCTAAGTGTAGAGTGATGCAGAATATCGATCATCTACCCCTCACACTGATCATTCTAGATCAGCTAAACCAACAATGTTCAGCTATCCCCGGTAATCCTGCGGTTGCAATTTTTCTAGGCTCCCTAAAAGTGGAAGAACTACCGCCAAGTAAGTCATCATACTATTCAGACTCACGTGGCTAAATGTTTTCCATGAGGACAAAAATACCACCACATGAGTTTGCCAGGCAACTAGCAAGTGGTTCTCATAAGTGACAATATAACTGCGCTACCCAAAATTAAACCCATCCCTGGCTTAATGTCACGCCTGCTAACCCTTGTGATGAGGAGGAATGTGGCTCTCCTTCCACACCCCCGTCCACGCCCACTATGGTATCAGGGCACGTAAGTAGAATTGGAGATAAAACATACACCCAGACGATCACTGACTTCCATAGGCATACTCTCACAATTATGTCTTAGTAGTATAACAACTCACTCAGTTGCTTAGCAACCACTGGCGTGTCAGTAGTGCTGGTGACAACATAAGAAGGAGAAATACACATATAACCCGCACATAGAAGAGAGAGAGAGAGCTTACGACGACGTTTCGGTCCGACTTGGACCATTTACAAAGTCACACTAACGAGAAGTAGAGCAGGAAGGATATATATAGGCAGGAAGTGGTAGTGGTGGCAGTAGTAGTAGTGGTCCAAGTCGGACCGAAACGTCGTCGTAAGCTCCTCTCTTCTATGTGCTGGTTATTTGTGTATCGTTCCAGTCACGGTATTGTGCTTTTTTCTGTTATTTAAGGAGAAACACTGCAGCAGACTTACTTTACTAGCTATACTACGCAGGTCCTTCTCAAACCCAAACACGCTAACAAAAACAGTAATGTAGCCTACCGCTTTGTCCCTGGACCTTTTTATTGATAATATGCACCACTGATTTTTACAGTGGAGTACACAGCAATTCGTTGACAACAATAGAAAAGAACACACTGCAGCTTTCGAAGACTACCGAAAAATCTTAATACAGAAGAGACGTTTCGTCTGCACAGCAGGCTTTCCTCAATTTAATACAAAAGCGACTTTCATATTCCTGGTCAACCAGGCTGTTGGTGCTAGACACACAAAGTCCAACGTATGTACCACACCCCGGCTGATTAGTAACTAACTTAAGGAATTTGTCTATTTCTCTCTTGAACACGGCCAATGATGTATTGGTAAAAAAAAAACTTTTGTATGAAGGGAAGAGACTGATAAGTCTTGGTTCCTTCGCAGTTACTGATTTTTTTTATTACACTCATTACATTCCTGTTTTTCATTGGTGGCATTTTGCTTCGTCTGCCATGCCTCCTGCTTTCATAGGGAATGATACTTGTGTGCAGATTTGGGATCAATCCCTCTAAATTTTCCAGGTGTAGATTATTATGTATCTTTCTCGCCTATGTTTGAAGGAGTACAGACGAAGGGACTTCAAATGTTCCCAGCAATTTAGGTGCTTGACTGAATTTGTGTGAGCAGTGAAGGTTCTCTGCACATCCTCAAGGTCTGCCATTTCGCCTTTCTGAATGGAGCTGTTAAAGTACAGCAGTATTCCAGCCTGTAGAGAACAAGTGATTTGAAGAGTATCATTAGCTTGGTATCTCTTCTTTTGAAGGTTCTAGTTATCCAGTCTATTATCCTTGAGGCTGCTATGACAACGTGCAGACTGAGATCTTCCGACATTATCACTCCGAAGTTTCTCACACTTGTGTTATGCTCTACTGAGTAATTCTTGTGGAATAAGTAGTGAGATAATTTTATGGCATTCAGTCCCTTACCCTTGAAACTGAAAACCTTATATGAAGACTAAGGAACTGAACATCTTAAAATGACCTCTCCACTTCTTCCACTGTCTCCAGTATAGAGGTCGACTGTATTACAGAAAAAAGCCTGATGTGCAGAGGAAATCTCGAAAGCATTGTACCCGGCGTTGCATGTGTCCTATTCAATCTTAATAAGCTTCAATGTTAGACGTAGTGGTAAATGCAGTTCAACTGTAGATACACATTAACTCTCTAAGCCTGGAAAAAAGAGCGAGCAGCACTAGGTATGAACTTGGTAATGAGCATATTGGTAAATTCGATTGTGATAGGGATCAGGGATTAATGAGAGCTAACACTAAGACAACAGTATATAACTGAATACAATGGGGCCACTCAGGTACTCACCCGCCTCTTTATTGCTTTCCCGCCTCCAGGACCCGATCATATCTACTATTGAAACCGTGTTTGCCTTGCCTTGCGTTTTGATTGAAAACATCCTTCCTAAGTTGGTTTATGGCTTCTCGTCATGCAAGGTACTGCATGTCCTCTGGCTCCCTCTCGTCTACTCTAAACAATGTGAAACCTCACTTTTATATCGTTTATTTTTTCAAATAAAATCTACCTACCTAGCTACCTGGAGGGTATTTCGGGGATCAACGGAATACCCTTCAGGTTCATGACCAGGCCTCCCGGTGGATCAGGGCCTGATCAACTAGGCTGCTACTGCTGGCCGCATGTAGTCCAATGTACCAACCACAACCCGGCTGATCCAACACTGACTTCAGGTATCTGTCCAGCTCCCTCTTGAATGCAGCCTGAGGTCTATTGGTAATTCCTCTTATGCCTGGTGGGAGGCTGTTGAACAGTCTTGGGCCCCGGACACTTCACTGAGTTTTCTCTTAGTGTACTACTAGGACCCCTACTTTTCATTGGGGGTATGCTGCACTGCCTACCACGTCTTTTGCTTTCGAAGGGAGTGATTTCTGTGTGGAGATTAGGGACCAGTTCCTCTAGGATTATCCAGGTGTAGATTATGATGCATCTCTCTCGCCTGCGCTCCAGTGAGTACAAGTCAAGTGCTTCCAAGCATTCCCAGTAGTTAAGGTGTTTGACGAAACTTATATGTGTAGTAAAGGTTCTCTGTACATTCTCTAGATCTGCGATTTCACCTGCCTTGAATAGAGATGTTAATGTACAGCAGTATTCCAGCCTAGAGAGAAGTGATTTAAAAAGGACCATCATTGGCTTGGCATCTCTTGTTAGTGGCACTGCTGTGATCGATGAAGGTGAGATCCTCAGACCTTACCACTCCCAGGTCCTTCACTACTCTTTGTGTTCATTTGTTTAGAAAGTTGAAGTTCCATCTGCTCACTTTGTCGGTTATCCCGTTAACATGCATTTTGTGCGATATTACACCATGATCGCACTTGTCAAAGGTTTTGTAAAAATCTGTGTATACAACATCTGCATTCTGTTTGTTTTCCAGTGCACCGAAGACCATATCATAGTGGTCCACTAGTTGCGAGAGGCAGGATCGACCTACTCTGAACCCATCCCTACTGGGATAGGAAAAACAAAGTTGGATTAAAACGAAAGTGAACCTTCTTCAATTTTTCTTAAAGTACTTCAGAGTTTTTTTTTTTAATATATTTTTTCCTGTAACTGGTTCTGAGGGCTCTTCACCCATAGCCCGGCCTGAGGCCAGGCATACCTGCTGACCTGGTCAACCAACCGGTTTTGCTAGCGGCGCACAGGCCAACACAGCCATCACATCCATGTGGACCCAGTCTCTTACCGGACCTCCTGGCTGGTGGCCAGACTTTGGTCAGCCAGAATTTCCGAAGTTTCTAGCTAGCAATCCGAAGTAGGCACTTCAGCTCACTACTGAAGAACCTTTCTCAGGATCTTTATCAAGATTTTCCTTAAAAACGGGGTTTTTGTTGGTAATTTACCTAAACACTGAATGGTACTTGAAATCAGTGGACCACTTATGCTTGAGTTTTTTCTAAGTGTAGTTAATGAAGCCCTTATTTTCATTAATTAAGGACAAAAGAATAAGAGGAAGGAGAGAAGCATTCTATGAAAACAAAATAAAAGAATAAGTGTTAATTAGTCAATCACAAAGAGACAGGAACTAGGAACGACATGACCAAGGTCGAAGATTTTTTATATTAAAATTGAGCACAAGATTTTTTTTAATTCAATAAAATTAGGTACACCAGCAGTGCGCGGCTAATATGGAAGAGTTCGATGGAGGGAAGGAAGCAAGACGAATGAAGGGGCTTCAGAAGAGAAGATATATTACTAAGCTTAAAAATAAGACCGAAGAGGAAGGGTGTTAGAATGCGCTAACGTTTTGGGTCTGTTTTGTTAAAAAGTCTATAGTCCATTCGACAGCGTTTCCATTTACTATTTTTACACACATTTTGTATGCTATTGTATCATTATCAAACTTGCTGAAGGCTTTCGCAAATCTTTGTATATTATCGGCATCCAAAATCATGAATGCTTGCTGGACACGCTCATTGTTCCCTAATTTACAACTCTTATTAAATTCTTACTCTCAGTTTTATTCTGCAAGTTATCTACTGTAACATTTTGCTTAAAATTAAAATCAGTGTTTTCTTGAGTAAAGAGAAAAGCCAAAAGCAATATGAGAGATAATAAACATAAGAATAGAGGAGAGGATGCCGGCGGAGCAGGGTAAGGGAGTGGCTTAGGGCAGTCGCTTAGGTAAGTATGGAGGTGAAGTAAGCTACGTGAGCGTCAGGTCTGCTCCCCTTCATCAAGACAAATTTACGGCTTCCTGTGCTGACGGAGGCGACACACCTTGACGCCTGGGTACCCTGTCAACTGCTGCCACCGTCGCCTCCTATCGACGCCGTTTCTGCTGCTGCTGCTAGCGCAGAAGCTTTTCCTTGTGTTGCTTCTGGTATTGTTGGCGCTACTGTTGCTGGAACTGTTAATGCTGCTGACTATGAGTATCATTGTCAAGGCAATGATACTCATAGTCACTTTAGTTTTTCTCGGCTGCAATACTGCCGCACACTAACACTACCTTTTTGAGGCAGGCAAAATTGCAGAACTGGAGAATGTACAGGGGAAACTTTACTACCTGCATAAATTTAGTCAAAGCACCTAAATTAATGGCAAAGGGTCGAAACTCCTTGGTACAAAGCGAGATACATCGTAATTTATACCTGGAAAATACTGGAGGGACTGGTCCCAAAATTATACACAAAAATCATTCCCATATGATAGCAAGATGCTTGACTGACGGTCAAAGTCCAGTACCTCCAATGAAAAGCAGGGAAGCGACGAGTTAACCGAGAGAAATTAACTTTTCAATGCCTTTTCTTCACACATACCTGAAGGACGTTTCCGGGTGCCAACACCCCTATGACCCAGTCCCAGAACAGGCCTACTGGAGAATCAAGGCCTGATCAACAAGGCCGTTACTGCTGGCCACACACAGTCCAACTTATGAACCCCAGCTTGTCTGGTCAAGTACTGATTTGAAGAAACTGTCCAGTTCCCTTTTAAAAAAAAGCCATAGACTTGTTATTTCCCTTATGCACGGAGGGAAGGCGTTGAAGAGTCGGAGACCTATGACACTCGTCGACTTTTTAATGTACTCATTGCGCCCCCCTTTTTTTATTGGAGGTATTCTGCACCGTCTGCCAAGTCTCTTGTTGTCACACGGAGTGATTTCAGTTTTTAGGTTTGGAACCAGTCCCTTTAGAAGTTTCCAGGTGTAAACTATGTACCTTTCTCGCCCTCGATCCAAGGAATGCAAGTGAATGTATTTCACGTTTCCAGTAGTTCAGATGCTTGAGTGCATACAGGCAGTGAAAGCTCTGAACGATTTTCAGTTCGACAATCTTCCCTGCCTTGAAAAGAGCCGTTAGTATACAGAATTATTCTAGCCTAGAGAGAGCAAGTGACTTGAGTATCATTGATAACAGGGAAATGAGTGAAATGCTGAAGTAACAATACGACTGTGTTCAGTGAATCACTCATCAGTCTACAGATCGAAGACCCAAATGAACTTTTCATGAATGAGACTCAAACACTATTAACACTTGCAAAATTTCTAATGTTGCCCTCACCCCAGTTAAGTTTTAAAATCCCATGGATAAAATGCCCATGTATTCTGCTCCAGGCCAAGACTCATCTAATTCCATATTCTTCAAAAATTTTAAGAAACCCCTATCTCAGCCCTTTAGTATTTTATGGAGAAGGAACCTGGACACAATTGTCATCCTACAGTCACTGAAAAGCACTGATATTGCCCCATTTCACAAAGGAGGTAATAGAGGAATTTCACATGGAATCACAAGTATTACACAACTCATAGCAGAATGGGGTTTAAGGCAGGTCGTCCCTGCCTTGCACAAGTGCTAGATCATTACGATGCGACCCTGGATGTTTTAGACGAAAATGTTAATGCTGATGTAGTGTACAATGATTTTGATAAAGTGCGACCATGGTGTGGCTACGTACAAAATGCATGCAAAAGGAATAACCGGAAAACTGCACAGATGGATGTCTAACTTCTTAACAAACATAACCCAGAATTGAAAGCTCTAAAAAGCGCTGTTCCTTAAGTCAGAGTACTCGCCCTACTTCCGTTTCGCATTCGTATATCCGACAATAACAAAGACATCCTTTGCTGATGACACCAGTCTTCAGAAGGGTGACGTCCATCGAGTACAAAACGAATCTTCCTTCATAAATCAAGTCTTCCAATTTGGGTCTTCAATCTGTAGAGCAATAAGCATTTCACTGAACACTAAAGTCGTATTGCAACTTTGGTATTTAACTCATTTTCTTATTGCCACCAGTATATGTCTCATTCCTTTTAAGTAAAGGGCCAAGATTTGGCATATGAGAAGAAATATTTGGCATTTCTTTTGATGATATTTATCGCTCTTTGTTCCCTTTCTCCCTCCTGGACTATAAAACGCTATCAGTTTGCGTCAGATGTTCTTCATCGCTCTAACCAGTGTTTCTCTTCGTGATTTAGAGATTCTGCTGCCTCTGAGGGAACTTGATAAGTTCCTCAAATCAGTTCCTGATCAGCCGGGCTGTGGTTCTTATGTTAGATTTTGAGTGGGCAGCAGCAACAGCCTAATCGATCGTGTGAGACCAGGCGGCGGGGATGGGGCGATGACGTACATACAAGTTTAATATTTTGCTCTTTGTAAAACAGTGACCTTTTATTTCTTTTTCACACAATAAAATTTAGGCTTTAAATTTAATAAATTTTGTGCAATCATGTATATTAGTACATTAAGTCACTTAGATTATTACATATGATGACATGATTGCCTCTGCATCTCCTCCTCGGGTCTACTTTTGGGCGCTCAGTTCAGGCCATAAATTAATTTAGACAACTTGATAAATTCACACTGAAGCAAATATAAATGATTAAAAATCACTATTTATCAAGACGGATAACCTGTTTTATTAATCCCCATCACATGACTTCTAATAAATGAATATATGAATTTATTAACAAATACAATACCACCAGTAATAATACAAATATAATCTTCATGCTAGATATACAAATTTAAATAACTAAAACAAAAAAAGTACGCAGCAGCAGCAGCAGCAGCACGAAGCATATATGAGAATATGAGAAAAAGTATATAGGAAAAAAGGAGGCAAGAGAGTGCCATTTCGGGCGGCCCACAGTGGCCCTCACTTCCTGTTCCATCAGGGAAAATTTTTAAGACGGGAGTCAAGGCGGTGACTGAAGACGCTACCTGCCTGCCTTGTGGAAGTGGTGAGGAGAGCAGGAGAGAACCAGAGTTATGGAAAACAACGGAGGAGGAGGAGGAGGGGAGGACTATAAATAAAAAAAAAAAAGGACTGTAGGGAGAAGAGGGATCTATACGAGGAAGGAATGAGGGAGTGGAAGGAGAGAGAAAATGAGGAAGAGCTAAGAGGAAGAAAAACAAAAGAGTGAGGAAAATGAAGGCGAGGAGGGAAGACGAGAAAGGAGAGAGGTGGAAGGAGAGGGAAAATAATGGTATGAGAAGACGGAAGAGGAGAAGACGGAAGAGGAGGAAACGAAAGAGAGAGGAGACGAAAGAGGGAGGGAGGGAGGAGAGGCAAGAGCAGGGAGCAGTGGAGAGAGGGAGAGGGAGAGAAAGTGGGGAAACCTACAGGTGACTACCTGTAGGTTACCTGTAGCCGCCTCCGGAGGTCACTGATTCGCGACCCGGTCCTAGGCCAGGCATCCTGGTTACTGGCCTGATCGATCAGGCTGTTGGTACTCACCGCCCGCAGCCCAACGTATGCACAGTAGTCCGGCTGATCAGGAATTAATTTGAGGAATCTGTCGAACTTCCTCTTGAAGACAGCCAAGGGTCTGTTGGTAATACCCCTTATGCCTGAAGAGAGGGCACTGAATAATGGTTCCTTTATACATACTGAGCTCTCTCAGTGTACTCACCTTTCCCCTGCTTTATATGTTTGCCAAGCCTCTTGTGTTCATAATTAGTGATTTCGGTGTGAAGACTTGGGACCAATCTCTCCAAAATCTTCCAGGTGTAGAGCTTGGCTGAATCTACATGAGCTGTAAAGGTTCTCTGTACATTTTCCAGTTCTGCAATTTCTCCTGCCTTGATGGCTGCCGTTAAACATAGCAATATTCCAAACTAGGGGGAACGACTGACTTTTAGTGTCATCATCGGCTTTTTATCTCGTGAAAATTCTAGTTACCCAGTCTGTCAAGAGGAGGAGGACTAGTAGGAGAGGGAGAAGAAGAGGGAATATAGAGGAGAGGGAGGAGGATAAAGAGGCAGTAGCAGAGGAGTATGCTTGGTCACGTCTAGCACATCCTACCAAGTACCAGGTTACTGCTGCAGGTATGAAAGGTAAGCACTGATAACTAACTTAACTCACACATTTGCTTGACCACGCACGGATCAACACCATTCCCACTGCATTATTGTTACCTTTAATTCAGACCATCGATTGCCTGAAGGTCATTAAGACGGCAATCTGCTACGTTACAATGACAAACGAGGAGACTTGAATCCTTAATATATATATATATATATATATATATATATATATATATATATATATATATATATATATATATATATATATATATATATATATATATATATAGGTAGTAGGTTGGTAGAGAGCAACCACCCAGGGAAGTACTACCGTCCTGTCAGATGACTGTGAAACAGAAACCTGTAACTGTTTTGCATGATGGTAGGATTGCTGGTGTCTTATTCTGTCTCATAAACATGCTAGATAACAGGGATATCTTGCTACTCCAACTTACACTTTGGTCACACTTCACAGACATGCACATGCATATATATATATACATACATCTAGGTTTTTCTCCTTTTTCTACATAGCTCTTGTTCTTCTTTATTTCTATTGTCCATGGGGAAGTGGAAAAGAATCTTTCCTCCGTAAGCCATGCGTGTCGTATGAGGCGACTAAAATGCCGGGAGCAATGGGCTAGTAACCCCTTCTCCTGTAGACATTTACTAAAAAAGAGAAGAAGAAAAACTTTATAAAACTGGGATGCTTGAATGTGCGTGGATGTAGTGCAGATGACAAGAAACAGATGATTGCTGATGTTATGAATGAAAAGAAGTTGGATGTCCTGGCCCTAAGCGAAACAAAGCTGAAGGGGGTAGGGGAGTTTCGGTGGGGGGAAATAAATGGGATTAAATCTGGAGTATCTGAGAGAGTTAGAGCAAAGGAAGGGGTAGCAGTAATGTTAAATGATCAGTTATGGAAGGAGAAAAGAGAATATGAATGTGTAAATGCAAGAATTATGTGGATTAAAGTTGGATGCGAGAAGTGGGTCATAATAAGCGTGTATGCACCTGGAGAAGAGAGGAATGCAGAGGAGAGAGAGAGATTTTGGGAGATGTTAAGTGAATGTATAGGAGCCTTTGAACCAAGTGAGAGAGTAATTGTGGTAGGGGATCTGAATGCTAAAGTAGGAGAAACTTTTAGAGAGGGTGTGGTAGGTAAGTTTGGGGTGCCAGGTGTAAATGATAATGGGAGCCCTTTGATTGAACTTTGTATAGAAAGGGGTTTAGTTATAGGTAATACATATTTTAAGAAAAAGAGGATAAATAAGTATACAAGATATGATGTAGGGCGAAATGACAGTAGTTTGTTGGATTATGTATTGGTAGATAAAAGACTGTTGAGTAGACTTCAGGATATACATGTTTATAGAGGGGCCACAGATATATCAGATCACTTTCTAGTTGTAGCTACACTGAGAGTAAAAGGTAGATGGGATACAAGGAGAATAGAAGCATCAGGGAAGAGAGAGGTGAAGGTTTATAAACTAAAAGAGGAGGCACTTAGGGAAAGATATAAACAGCTATTGGAGGATAGATGGGCTAATGAGAGCATAGGCAATGGGGTCGAAGAGGTATGGGGTAGGTTTAAAAATGTAGTGTTAGAGTGTTCAGCAGAAGTCTGTGGTTACAGGAAAGTGGGTGCGGGAGGGAAGAGGAGCGATTGGTGGAATGATGATGTAAAGAGAGTAGTAAGGGAGAAAAAGTTAGCATATGAGAAGTTTTTACAAAGTAGAAGTGATGCAAGGAGGGAAGAGTATATGGAGAAAAAGAGAGAGGTTAAGAGAGTGGTGAAGCAATGTAAAAAGAGAGCAAATGAGAGAGTGGGTGAGATGTTATCAACAAATTTTGTTGAAAATAAGAAAAAGTTTTGGAGTGAGATTAGCAAGTTAAGGAAGCCTAGAGAACAAATGGATTTGTCAGTTAAAAATAGGAGAGGAGAGTTATTAAATGGAGAGTTAGAGGTATTGGGAAGATGAAGGGAATATTTTGAGGAATTGTTAAATGTTGATGAAGATAGGGAAGCTGTGATTTCGTGTATAGGGCAGGGAGGAATAACATCTTGTAGGAGTGAGGAAGAGCCAGTTGTGAGTGTGGTGGAAGTTCGTGAGGCAGTAGGTAAAATGAAAGGGGGTAAGGCAGCCGGGATTGATGGGATAAAGATAGAAATGTTTAAAGCAGGTGGGGATATAGTTTTGGAGTGGTTGGTGCAATTATTTAATAAATGTATGGAAGAGGGTAAGGTACCTAGGGATTGGCAGAGAGCATGCATAGTTCCTTTGTATAAAGGCAAAGGGGACAAAAGAGTGCAAAAATTATAGGGGGATAAATCTGTTGAGTATACCTGGTAAAGTGTATGGTAGAGTTATTATTGAAAGAATTAAAAGTAAGACTGAGAATAGGATAGCAGATGAACAAGGAGGCTTTAGGAAAGGTAGGGGGTGTGTGGACCAGGTGTTTACAGTGAAACATATAAGTGAACAGTATTTAGATAAGGCTAAAGAGGTCTTTGTGGCATTTATGGATTTAGAAAAGGCGTATGACAGGGTGGATAGGGGGGCAATGTGGCAGATGTTGCAGGTGTATGGTGTAGGAGGTAGGAGGTAGGTTACTGAAAGCAGTGAAGAGTTTTTACGAGGATAGGGAGGCTCAAGTTAGAGTACATAGGAAAGAGGGAAATTATTTCCCAGTAAAAGTAGGCCTTAGACAGGGATGTGTGATGTCACCGTGGTTGTTTAATATATTTATAGATGGGGTTGTAAGAGAAGTAAATGCGAGGGTCTTGACAAGAGGCGTGGAGTTAAAAGATAAGGAATCACACATAAAGTGGGAGTTGTCACAGTTGCTCTTTGCTGATGACACTGTGCTCTTGGGAGATTCTGAAGAGAAGTTGCAGAGATTGGTGGATGAATTTGGAAGGGTGTGCAAAAGAAGAAAATTAAAAGTGAATACAGGAAAGAGTAAGGTTATGAGGATAACAAAAATATTAGGTGATGAAAGATTGGATATCAGATTGGAGGGAGAGAGTATGGAAGAGGTGAATGTATTCAGATATTTGGGAGTGGACGTGTCAGCGGATGGGTCTATGAAGGATGAGGTGAATCATAGAATTGATGAGGGGAAAAGGGTGAGTGGTGCACTTAGGAGTCTGTGGAGACAAAGAACTTTGTCCTTGGAGGCAAAGAGGGGAATGTATGAGAGTATAGTTTTACCAACACTCTTATATGGGTGTGAAGCATGGGTGATGAATGTTGCAGCGAGGAGAAGGCTGGAGGCAGTGGAGATGTCATGTCTGAGGGCAATGTGTGGGGTGAATATAATGCAGAGAATTCGTAGTTTGGAAGTTGGGAGGAGGTGCGGGATTACCAAAACTTTTGTCCAGAGGGCTGAGGAAGGGTTGTTTACCTGGAGTTTACCTGGAGAGAGTTTCGGGGGTCAACGCCCCCGCGGCCCGGTCTGTGACCAGGCCTGTTGAGGTGGTTCGGATATGTAGAGAGAATGGAGCGAAACAGAATGACTTCAAGAGTGTATCAGTCTGTAGTGGAAGGAAGGCAGGGTAGGGGTCGGCCTAGGAAAGGTTGGAGGGAGGGGGTAAAGGAGGTTTTGTGTGCGAGGGGCTTGGACTTCCAGCAGGCCTGCGTGAGCGTGTTTGATAGGAGTGAATGGAGACGAATGGTTTTTAATACTTGACGTGCTGTTGGAGTGTGAGCAAAGTAACATTTATGAAGGGGTTCAGGGAAACCGGCAGGCCGGACTTGAGTCCTGGAGATGGGAAGTACAGTGCCTGCACTCTGAAGGAGGGGTGTTAATGTTACAGTTTAAAAACTGTAGTGTAGAGCACCCTTCTGGCAAGACAGTGATGGAGTGAATGATGGTGAAAGTTTTTCTTTTTCGGGCCACCCTGCCTTGGTGGGAGTCGGCCAGTGTGATAATAAAATATATATATATATATATATATATATATATATATATATATATATATATATATATATATATATATATATATATATATATATATATATATATATGCGCTTAATTCGCAGACAGGCGAAATTATTTACATTGTCTCTACTTCCACAGCAGGACTCGAATCTGCTAACTCTGTATCTGGCCTGTTTGCGAATTGTTAAGCATTTCAAATCTCTTTCGTCGTCCACTGCGTGTGGCAGGATTCGATGAAATAACTTTCAAAACGATCTTGGTGCCCGGGGGTATGGGGTAACATCATTTAGCTTCGGCTAAGCGCCCATACTTTTCGCAGGTCTAGTCTCGTGGTAAAGTACTGTGAACTCTGATACAGAGCTAGCAGGTTCGAGTCCTGCTGTGGACGTAGAGATAATGCTTGTAAATAATTTCACCTGTTTGCGAATTAAGCATATATATATATATATATATATATATATATATATATATATATATATATATATATATATATATATATATATATATATATATATATATATATATATGTCGTGCCGAATATGTAAAACTGGTCAATTAGCAAGAACTCATTTAAAATTAAGTTCTTTCTGAAATTTTCTCTTATACGTTTAAAGATATATTTTTTTTCATTGATGTTAATGTAAAAATTTACAATTTTGCACCAAAAGAATCTTAGAAAACTTACCTAACCTTATTATAACAAGGGCAATTTATTTTAGCCTAACCCAACTAAATATATTTTAGATTTGTTTACAATAATTTAATACTAAACCAACCCAGTGAAATATATTTTTTTCGTTAGGCTCAGAATGATTTTGGCGAAATTATTGTATACACAAATTTTCACTTGTCCTATATGGCAAGATGAGCGTTGCTATTTAAGCCAAGATCGCAAGTTCTGCCTATTCGGCACGACATTATATATATATATATGTATATATATATATATATATATAATGTATATATATATATATGTATATATATATATATATATATAATGTATGTATATACACACACACTGAAGCGAACTGAATAAATAAATGTTATTTTTTTTCTATGGACTGACCGATATAGTCACGAGAATTGCCCTATCCAACTTCTCAACCAAGGCTATTATCAAAATAACGTAATCTTGTTAAAATTTCCTAAATATAACAGAGAAATCCTACCTAGCCTAAGATCAACTTTATTGTAGATAGTAGTATTTAACATCAATGAAAGTATTTTAATTTCTGAGTGTCTGAGCTATTTCTCGTGGAGTTATAGTAAGAATAAATATACTCTCGGTTAGTCTGATATAACGATCGTTGCTACAACATACAACATATACACTGTGTGCTACACTTAACACTAACTTTACCATTACTATTAATAGTTAATTAGTTTAAAATCTTTTTAACTACATGAGGGTAAACCTTTGATGAGTTTTTAGAGTATTTCTACTCTCGGAGCCCGAGTCTGGGCCAACCATGCCTAGTGCTTGTCCAGTCAACCAGGCTGTTGCTGCTGGCGGCCGAGTGACCTACACATCCATATCACAGCCTGGTTGATCTGGCACTTTCTGTATCGGAGATACTTGTCAGATTTCTTCTGGTAAAATGCTGAATAGTCAAGGACCACGGATGTTGATGTAATGTTCTCTTATTGTGCCCACGGCGGCCCTACGTTTCACTGGATTTATTTTACACTTCCTCCCAAATCTCTCACTCCAATAAGTTACAGCAGTGTGCACATTTGGGACAAAGTCCTCAAGTACTTTCCACGTGTATATTATCATGTATCTCTTCTCCGTTCCAATGAGTACATATTTAGGACTGTGAGGCGTTCCCAGTAACTGTGTTCAATTACCCTATGATTACATTCATCACTCCATTATGTAAAATCCGTATATAATACATCTGCATTTTGCTTTTTTCCAACGCCTCCGTAATTCTGTCATATTGGTTTAGCAGCTGTGACATGCATAATCTTCTAGCTCTAAAATCGCGGTGTGCCGATTTGTGCTGTTCCATAAAGTTTGCAATTTGGTGTCTCATCAATCTTTCAAAGACTTTTATGATGTGGGATGCTAGGGGTACTTTTCTTTAATTTTTGGCTAGTGCTCTACTGCCTCCGTTATGCAAAGGTAGGTAGGTATTATGAATATTATCAAGTTTAAGACAAGAAATGAACCTCTTCTAAGACCGGTAATGTACTAAGCATTTTTCAAACTCATATCGCTTGCTGGAGCGTACACACACAAATGTCAAAGGACTACCCTACCACAACCCATCCACACGGAACATACGACCATCGCCTCCGTTTACACACTGATGGTAAACAAACATATAGTACGCCCCTACAAAAAAGGGCTACACCCTCTGAAGATGGATAGTAGACAACATATCAGCCACATATCCTGGGAACTACAGATCCCTCACATCCCTGAGGTTGTTCTACTGAAAGCTAAACCTCCATCTGTGGACCTTGTTAACCACACTTGCTCTGCCACTATATAAAATCGATCAGCATTTAGGGTTAGTAACTAAGTCCTAACGAATGTTGGGTTCTAATTCAAATGACTTTTATCTTTATCCATATCGCCTTATATGTAACAACTGGGCGGGGCACAACCTTTTATATAATCTGGACTCATGGATGATGTTTATCTTAATTCTAGCATCCCCAAAATCCTCCGAATCCGAAGCTGCCACCCGTTTCCTAATACGCAGCGCCTCCGCCTCTTCAATCTTGGAGGCGACCTGGGACGACACCTTTTTCTCACCACTAAACTGACCTGCGAGACAGACCATTACTAAACAAAGATGCAACAGAAGCGTCTTGTGACATCACCTGTGCCACAACATGGGCCTGAGCCTGGTCGAGGGCTCTTCTACCCCCGCAGCGGCGTGGCTTCTCTGTTAACCGCCTGGTCAACCAGGCTGTTTATGCTAGCGGCTCACAGGTCCACATAACCATTACAACCTGACTGATCCGGCACTTGCGCGAGGAAGCTGTTCAGTTTCTTCCTGAAGACGCGTCAATCTTCGTTTTAGCAATATTACTGATATATTCTGCAAATATGTTAAGTAATGAGTCACAAATGCTGATACAGTATTCTCCAGTTTTACCCATAGCCTCCCTGCTCTTCACTTGGTTTATTCCACATTTTTCCGTATCTTTCACTTCGGTAGTTGTTACAGCAGCGTGTAAATTAGGAACCAGACCCTCAAGTATCTTCCACGTATATACATCATTGGATATTTTTCTCCTCTCCATTCCAGAGAAAATAATCCAAGTGCTTTAAGACGTTCCCAAAAGTTTTGATATTTTATTGGTTCTATGTGGGCAGTATACCACTACAATTTTTTCACCTCTGCTCTCTCCTGTATAACACAAAGTATTAAAGTCGTGAGAGAGAAAAAGTGATTTGAACATTTCCATCATCGGCGTTGTTTCTCTTGAAAGTTCTGATAATCCACTCTGTGATTTTTCTTGTCCTCTGTTATATCTGCCATATTTTCTTCTCCAAATGAAAGATCCTCTGACAATTATAATTCGTTTTACTTGTTCCTTACACTTTATGATATACTGTAGTCTGTTTTTTGCATACCATGCTTGTTTCAGGTCTTCATTCCTCCCATACCGTAATAACTGAAATCTGTCACCACCTACCATCGCGGATTGGAAGACTGATATTTTTTAGTAGTTCTGTGTGTCTTCTACTGAGATAACTTCCACACTTTGGAATCGTCTGCAAAATATGATACGAAACTATGGTTATTGTTCTTGTCTACGTCTGCTATTACAATACCTTGGAATACCGAGCTTTTATTTTAGTGACTGATATTTTTTTTTTTGTTTACTATCACTCTTTGTGATGTTTGGTCCAAATTTTAATATCCATTTTCCTAACATTCCTGTTACTCCTATTGACATTTTATGAGCCATTACTCCATGGTTAAATCTGTCAAATCCCTTTTAGAATCCGTGTAGATTATAACTGGATTTTGTTTACCTTCCAATGCCTCCATAATTTTGCCATAGTGATCTAATAGTTGTGACAACCAGCTTAAAATCAATAATTTGGTGTCTCAGAACCCTCTCAACGATTTGTTTTTATATGCGATATTAGTACTACTGCTCTGTAGTTTTCTGTTATTGCTTTAGTGTCCCTTCGTGAGGAGGGACCATGTCCATAATTTTTAAGGCCTCTGGAATTTCACCTGAATCCAGGAACCTTCAAATACACTAAGTACTCTTGCTAATGGTGTTTTGCATTTCCTTATAAATAATACATTCCCGGATCAGGGTCAGGTGCTGCATGTGTGAGCATGTAGTCTAATTTACCTTTCTAAATCTCAAGGAATGGGTGTTAATGTAAGATAGATATTAAAAAATAAATTATCTGGGTGTTCAACTCTCATGGCGTCGATAGGATCACCGAACGTGAATTAATATTCTTTCAGATTTCGCTCATTTATTTGTTTTCATCTAAGCAGAAGTCCTTTGCTGTGGTATTTGCTGTTTATTAAGCAATTCAGCAAAGATCTTCCTTCTTTCGTAATGTCTTTTACCTTCGTCTTCAGACTTCTCATTTTTCTTCATTCTATTTCCCATGCATTGGTTTGTGTTTAGCTTGCTTAGACAGCTACTTAAGAAATGCTTGATAGCTCTCACTTTTGCGGTCCCAGTATAATTTCTGTCTGTTGAAGATGAATTTACTGAGCATCTCTCTCCCCCATACTACTACTGCTTAGGTTCTCACCACTTCCATTTATACTTCTCTGCGTCTTATGAGGTTGTGATCTGGGTATTATATTACCTGAACGTTATTTCCGGGGGTCAACGCCCCGAGGCCCGGTCCCAGACCAGACCTTGTTTATTGGCAAATATGAAGGAGGTTATTTTATTTGTCCTGTTTTGCAGTGATTATTTTGTTGGTGAATTTAATACTGGCGAGATTGTTGATGAGTCCGGTACTGCTCCCATTCATGATGCTGTGTTTGGCATGCATGATCTCTTCAGTACAGCTCCACATCTTTGTAATGTATTGTAGATTAAGCGGATACAATGGTTCTACCCCATGTGATACAGATCGAACACTTTCCACTCCCACTGCCATAAGGTCTGCCACTGCCCCCCTTTTTCTTAATCTTTCTTAAGAGCATCCACTTCCACCACCACCTCACACTCAGTCACTATCACTTCCTCAGCACGATCCTCTTGGGAGTGTTCCATACCCTACGACCTGGAAGCTCTACCTTCCTCCGTCACTTCTTAGATGATGCCAACTGCTTGGGTGCGCTCGACTGCACCTTCCGACAGGGACACACCGCAGCCATATGATTGTAGCAGTCACGTCATGCAGGTACACTGCTGTCCTACATAGGACACCTACACCTGAGCCCCAAATGCTGGTAAATTAATACAGAACAGGACAAGGCATTTCACTTAACCATTTGCTCAACTGTACCACATATATAGTACCAAAGGGGGATAACGCTTGGCAAATAAGTTTCGTTAGCTTCAAAAGGTACATTACGTACCCTGACCCAAGCTTAACATTTAGAAATATCTACCAGTCGTACACTGACATCCTCGTTGACAGCGATCATAATGTCTTGAAACTTAGCGACTACTCTGTCTTAAGCCTCAGCTGACCACAACTTCACAAACAAGCGTTTCACCCCATTCATGGCTACACCTTAGAGATCCACGTCGACTACCCCATATGTTTCTCGGATTAGTGCTGGTAACAAAACATTCAATCCACCAGGTGAGACAACTCCCTTCAGTAACTCAAAATTGACAGTACTGATGTTTCCCCTGACCCATCAGGACCATGGTAGGGGAAACCACTAAGTGTTGTGCACACATCTTCACAGGCCGCTGCCAAGGAAGCGAATATGAGCATGTAATTGTGTGTGTACAGTGCACAATGCGTGTATCTGTAAACTTACCCAACTTACCTAAACAATGTACATGCTTAAATACACTAGGCAGTGTTTACATACAATTACACACTGAAAGAACCACACATCGTCCGCGTAGGTTGCAGACCCATTGAATACATGGAAGACATGAACGACTTATTGAATACATGAAGGGTAGTTTATTAGGTTTGAAGCTTATTATCTGAACGAGGGTCTTATGACTTTATTTTACCAGTACATCATCGAGAATACTTTAATCCTAAGCTAAAGATCGAAGAAAATTCTCAGCGTATAAACATATTTCGGCATATATATATATATATATATATATATATATATATATATATATATATATATATATATATATATATATATATATATATATATATATATATATATATATATATATATATATATATTATATATATATATATATATATATATATATATATATATATATATATATATATATATATATATATATTCTTGGTGCATATACAGTACACTGAGCTATATATCCCTCATAATAGAATGTACCTAATGTGTGGCGAGTTAATAATACCGCAAGGTAACTAGACACTGGTGTAAAGGATATTTCAGCCCTTTGGATAGGAAGAGATATGATCTCCGAGTATATTTTAATATGTGATGATGATAAGGGGTATCACCGACTTCACAGTCCGGTCTCAGACCAAGCTTACTAAACTGGAAATTAAATATTAGAGTGCATATGGAAGGGTTGCTGTACCTCCCTGGATGCCTGCTATCAGCTTACTAATTTCTACCAATTAGCAACTAACCTAATTTCTACCAGCCTATACACCTCTCAGTAATTATTATTATTATTATTATTAATTAGCATACAACTGCGATGAATTCCTCAAGAAGGTATATTACATTCCCAGAATTAAAACAACGTAACATTTCCTTTAATAATGTAGAATACAAGGCTTTTACCTTTTATTAACTGGAAAAACAGTTTTTTTCTAGTGACGGGGGAAACGTGGCAGACCTTCGTAAAGACGACCAACACTGTCAACACCAACACTGTCAACACCAACACTGTCAACACCAACACTGTCAACACCAACACTGTCAACACCAACACTGTCAACACCAATACTGTCAACACCAATACTGTCAACACCAATACTGTCAACACCAACACTGTCAACACCAATACTGTCAACACCAACACTGTCATCAACACTGTCAACACCAACATTGTCAACACCAACACTGCCAACACCAACACTGTCAACACCAACACTGCCAACACCAACACTGTCTACATCAACACTGTCAACACCAACACTGTCAACATCAACACTGTCAACACCAACACTGTCTACATCAACACTGTCAACACCAACACTGTCAACATCAACACTGCCAACACAAACACTGCCAACACCAACACTGTCTACATCAACACTGTCAACACCAACACTGTCAACATCAACACTGCCAACAACACTGTCTACATCAACACTGTCAACACCAACACTGCCAACACCAACACTGTCAACACAAACACTGCCAACACCAACACTGTCAACACAAACACTGCCAACACCAACACTGTCAACAACAACACTGTCAACACCAACACTGCCAACACCAACACTGTCAACACAAACACTGCCAACACCAACACTGCCAACACCAACACTGTCAACACCAACACTGCCAACACCAACACTGCCAACACCAACACTGTCAACACCAACACTGTCAACACAAACAGTCAACACCAACACTGCCAACACCAACACTGCCAACACCAACACTGCCAACACCAACACTGTCAACACAAACACTGCCAACACCAACACTGTCAACACAAACACTGTCAACACAAACACTGCCAACACCAACACTGCCAACACCAACAATGCCAACACCAACACTGCCAACACCAACACTGCCAACACCAACACTGCCAACACCAACACTGCCAACACCAACACTGTCAACACCAACACTGCCAACACCAACACTGTCAACAACAACACTGTCAACACAAACAGTCAACACCAACACTGTCAACATCAACACTGCCAACACCAACACTGTCAACACCTACACTGCCAACACCAACACTGTCAACACTAACACTGCCAACACCAACACTGCCAACACCAACACTGTCAACACAAACACTGCCAACACCAACACTGTCAACACAAACACTGTCAACACAAACACTGCCAACACCAACACTGCCAACACCAACACTTCCAGCACCAACACTGTCAACACCAACACTGCCAACACCAACACTTCCAGCACCAACACTGTCAACACCAACACTGCCAACACCAACACTGCCAACACCAACACTGTCAACACCAACACTGCCAACACCAACACTGCCAACACCAACACTGCCAAAAATTAAAACCAACTCCAGCAACAATCCAGCAAGAAGACACACAGCTGCAGCACCTGCCTGCCCCCTCCCTCCATAGGCAAGTGAAACAATGGTTATGGTAGCTCTCTTATACTGTATGTCCGTAAGTAAGTCAAGAAGACAAGTGTGTGTGTGTGTTTATGTCTCTCTCTCTCTCTCTCTCTCTCTCTCTCTCTCTCTCTCTCTCTCTCTCGCTCTCTCGCTTTTTTTTTTTTTTTTTTTTTTTTTTTTTTTTTTTTTTTTTTTACACAGGGTTTGACAAGGTTAAGGATCCCTAGCTTTATTGACAGCTATTTACAGGTTAAGGATTCCTAACTTTATTGGCAAGCTAAGAGCTGTTACCTACATCAGCTCATTTGAAAGCATTTTTGTTATGAGACATACAAGTAGGGAACAGGATGAAGTTGGAGCCATCTGTGGGCCAGCATTTTCATTTGATCAACTGACGTTATCTCGTTGACATCATTATGCTGTACGAATGTGTTCCATACTCGAGTCATCCTGGGTATGTATGATCTCAGATGGAGTGATGTTCTGGAGAAGGGTACAGCCAGAGTGAAGTTGCTGCTTTCTGCCCGTCTTGTGGCATAAAAGCTTGTTTCACGCTGTCCTCGAAGTGGATCCAAGTGTGGTATTTTGACAATATTGGCCTTGTACATAACAGTAAGGCCACCCACATCCCTCCTATGTTGAAGGCTCTGCTGAAATGACAGATCTATCCAGGATGGGTCCAGGCGAGAGATGAGACGTCTTGCTCTGTTCTCTACTCTGTCAAGCAGTCGCAGATGAGAGGGGGGGGGGGCAGGCAAACCAAGAAAGTGGAGCATACTCAAGGTGTGAGCGTACTTGTGCCTCGTACAGGATCTTGCAACCCCTACTGTCAAGCAGATGCGAGATACGGCGAAGTGCTGTAAGCTTCCTGGCTGCCTTGTTTGCAAGATTTACAACATGGTTCTTCATGGTTAGTTTGGAGTCAAATTTCACCCCAAGGATATCAACTTCTTCTCCAGGTGCCAACATCGTCCCATTCATCCTTACTACTGCGCCAGCATTACCATCATGGTGCCTAGAGACGAACATCATTTGCGTTTTTTCAGGTGCAAATGTTACTTGCCATCTATTTCCCCAAGCTGATATAGCTCTCAGCTGGTGATTGATGTAGCTTAGAGCAGCTGGCATTTCTTCTCTTGGATAAGTGAATGTCAGTGTACAGTCGTCTGCATATGCATGTGATTCTGGGATGAGATGAAGAAGGTCGTTGAAGTAGACATTCCATAACAGTGGACCCAGCACACTTCCTTGTGGAACGCTTGCCCCAATAGGATGCCTTGCTGATTCCGTTCCATTGAGGACTACACTTAGAGATCTACCATGAAGGTAATCACTGAGGAGACATAGCGTAGAGCCTGCAATTCCCAGTGCTTGAAGTTTTGCTAAGAGGCCCTGGTGCCACACCCGGTCGAAAGCGCCAGCAATGTCCAGTGCTACCACACAGCTGACTTTGGATTCATCCAGTGACTGGTGCCACTTAGTGGAGAGGTTTAACAACAGATCAGCAGCAGAGTAACCTTTCCTGAAGCCATATTGACGATCACAAAGTAGTGAGTGGTAGTCAAAAAAATCTGTCATTTGTCTTGAGATTATTGTCTCAAGGATCTTACCAGTGATTGACAGGAGTGACACTGGTCTGTAGTTGCTGATTTCTGCTCTGCTCTTCTTTTTGTGAACAGGGACTACATTTGCCTCTTTCCATGGAGAGGGCCATTTACACTGTACTAGGCAGTGCTGAAAGATGCGAGTTAGAGGTGCTGCTAGCTGGTCTGCACATCTTCTCAACAATCTTGGGCTCAACTTGTCTGGGCCCACAGCCTTTTCTTGGTCAAGTGATTTAAGAAGGAAATGCACCTCCTCCTGCCTTATTGTCACCACTGACAGTTTTGACACAGTTCTTGCAGCTAGCCAAGGAGGGTCCCTTGCTGGATCAGGAACTTGCATTTTGGTAGCAAAGTGTTCAGCAAAGAGGTCCGCCTTCTCTTGACTACTAGTAGAGGTGGTCCCATCCTGTCGATTTAGAGGTGGAATAAGTTCATCAGGCAGATAACCTTGTCTGTCCTTGACCAGGGACCACCAGGTTTTGGAGCCTACCCTACCTGATGCTAACTTTCTTTTAGTGTCCACCTCCCATTTAGTAATGGCCCACTTTTGAACATCACCCATATGCCTACAGGCTTGCATGTGCAAGTTCCTGTTATAGGTGGTAGGATGTCTCTTATACCTTCGCCATGCTTTGTACTTAGCAGTAGCAGCCTCTCTACAACGAAAGCCAAACCAAGGCTGATCTGTAGGCTTTGTCACATATTGCCGGTGAGGAATGTGTTCTTGTTGCAGATTAAGGATGTGTCCAGTGAAGGCTTTCACTTGGTTGTCAACATCCCCCTGGAGAAGAGCATTCCAGTCGGTGGTGGCGAGCTCAGAGCAAAGGGCTGGCCAATTACCTCTTTCCCATAGCCAGGTTGTGCGTGTGGACTCCTCACCTCGTTCTGTTGGGATCTTAAGTGTGGTAAAAACAGCCTTGTGGTCAGACGATCCAACGTAGCCGAGGGGTTGACAAGTGACTATGCCTTCTGCCAGATCACTCACTACTGGGTCAAGGGAGGAGCCAGAGATATGAGTAGGGAAATCAACAAAGTTTCTCATGTCAAACACTGCAAGAAGGTCATCAAAGTCCCTCTGTATAAGGTGCTGGTTGAGGTCACCAACAATTATAATATGTTGACAGTTGTGTTGTAGCAGAAGGGAGTCAATATTTTCCATTAGGAAGTTGATAGGGTCTGCATGTTGCCACTGAGGTCTGTACATTGCACATGCTAGTACAGAGGTACTAGTGTTTATACAGAGCTTGAAGAACATCATTTCAAGATGTGTAGGGGTGGCAACATCTATGTGCTGGGCATGAACACTTTTAGAGAAGCACACAGCAACACCACCTCCTTGCCCTTGCCTGTCTCTTCTCATCCATGAGGTGTAGCCAGCAATTCTTGCAAAATTTTCTGGAGTCCTGTCATCCAAAAATGTTTCAACAACAGCTATCATGTCGGGACGTCGAGTGTTCACAAAGCTATGTGTGAGCTCTCCAACATTAGTAATGAAACCTCTAATGTTGGCCGACAGGATGCTGATAGACTGGCTCCTCATGATGAAGTGGTCAGCTTGAGGTGGTGGGTGTGTAGGGAATGTAAGGTGCCTGCCCTTGAGAGAGGTAGGGTACTGAGGCAGCTGCAGGGATGTAGGTCTGTGGTCTTGTATAAGGCCCAATCCCACCTGATGGGCTGGGATAGGAGTAGCTAAGTGGGTGACGTGTGAGAGTGTTTACCAATTCAGAGATCCTGCTGGTTTGTTCTGAGAACAGGTCTCTAAACAGGTGGCCCTGTCTGTCAAGTTCCTTTTTCTTCCGACACTGGTCCTCCTTATGTCCTTTCTTGTAGCAGTAGTTACACCTGGTATCTCGCAGGCAGTTGTTGGCAGAGTGCCCCTTCCGGTGACAGCGAGAGCACAGCCTAGGTGCCTGGGAGGGTGGACTAGGATTTGTTGTACCTCCTGTGTTTCGCAGATTTGTCCTCGGATTCTGCCGCTGGAACTGTGTTAGTGGAGGGTGAGACGGCTGTAGATGTCTTCCTCCACCACGTCCTCCTCCACGTCCTCTACCCCGCCCTCTACCAGTTCTGACAGATGTGTCCCTGCTGTTCGTACTTCGGCGTAGCAGGTGATCAGGTGCAGTGATAGTTCCCTGATCACTAACTGCACCGTTCTCTGGTGGAGAAACTCCTGGCTCAGAGCTTGCTGTCGAAGCACTACTACCAGATTCTAGAATAGTATCGGCAGGTGTGCTGACAGGTGTAGGATCAGGGATGGTATGTGCACTGTCAAGTAGACTGGCAGTGGCTGAAGCAGAGATGTCAGGTGTAGGAGAATTAACAGATCCAAGGCTTCCCACGTTGCTGGGAAGAGGATTTGTTCCCTCTGTGGTGGTCAGAGGAATTGTGTTAGAATTCCCAAAGGTAGTGTTTTGAACTCTGTCAGTCTGTGGGACCTTAGCGATGACAGAATTCCACCAGATGTTTACCCCTGAGTTAAGCTCAGTGTGGGACTTCCAGTCTTTGTCAATAGTGTCACCATCAGCTGAGCAACTTGCGTCACTTGATGTAGGCTTGCACTGGCCTTCTACAATAGCTTGTAGGTTATCTAATGATTTGAGGAGCTCATGAAGTGCTTCCCTGTGATGGATTATCTTAGCTGCAACTTTACAACACAGCCCAAGAGGGCAGTCTTGATCTTTGGACAGGAGTCCCTGAGGTAGGACTTCTGAACCTTCCTCCTGTAGCTCCAGGCTTGTATCCACATATACCACAGGATTATGGATATCCTTAAATTTTCTGAAATTTTCAACCTGGCTGCAACAAAATTCTTCTTCTGGAGTGCAATCTGTGTGGCAGTAGTTGGAACAAGTAGGCTCTTTACATCCAAGAAGATCTTTGTCCCTTGTGGTATACCCACAAACACTGCAGTATCTACTGGGACAATAGCCAGATAGCGTAGATAATCTTGCTATTTTGCGGTGTGAAGTCATCCCAGAGGAGGCTTGTATAATTTGAAGTTCACAGGAGAGAGAGAGGGTGGGTGGTGATACGTGGGTGGGGTGGAGTGTGGGTGGGTGGGGGTGTTTATAGCCGGTGGGTAGTGAGGGCGGGCGGCAGTGGGCCACTAGCTGGAAGTGTTGCCTTCTCACTATCACTTAATAAACACTGTTTATGCTGTCCACTTTTCCACTAAAGGAAGATGTTACACAAATCACTGTGTTGCATTGTACCAGCCACGTTGTTATAAAGCACCAGATGCTAGTACATAGCACAAAACACACATAATATTAGACGCTCACTCTGAAGGCAATAGTGAAGACACTCCTAAGGCCTGCCAGTCCCCTCACACCATGCCTTCAACATACCACACTTAATATCACTGATATTGCTTATATTCACCTCAGTGGAGGAGTTGGCTTACTTGTACTAATGTGTTGTAAGTAGTACTACGTCACTGAACAGTTTTTATCCTCACCAACCCTCGTATTTAAGTAATATTAAGAAAGTTTGTGGAGCACACGGTGACACGTCTTCACCCTCTCTCTCTCTCTCTCTCTCTCTCGCTCTCTCTCTCTCTCTCTCTCTCTCTCTCTCTCTCTCTCTCTCAAAGTTTCATCACTCTAGGTTGCCTCAAACTTTTTATTTGTTTGTTTGTTGTTGCCGTTGCCGTCGTTATTGTTGTCGTCGTTGGTAGAGATGCTTCTTGTTGCTAGTGGAGGTGCTTGTTGTTATTCCTGGAGATGCTTGCTGCTGTTGTTGGAGGTGCTTGTTGTTGGTGGGTGGAGGTGCTTGTTGGTGGAGGTGCTTATTGTTGGTGGTGGAGGTACTTCGTGGGGGAGCTTGTTGAAGGTTCTTGTTGGAAGTGCTTGTTGTTGCTGCTTGTTGTTGGTGCTCGTTGATAGTGGAGGTGTTTGATGGTGGTGGTGGTGATTGTTGCTGGAGGTGCTTGATGGTGAAGGTGCTAGTTGCTGGAGGTGCTTGTTGTTGTTGTTGGTGGTGGTGGTGCTTGTTGGTGGAGGTGCTTGTTGGTGGAGGTGCTTGTTGGTGGTGGTAGAGATGCTTGTTGTTGGTAGTGGAAGCGCTTGTAGATAGTGGTGCTTGCTGGAGGTGTTTGTTGGTGATGGTGCTTAATGTTGTTGGAGGTGCTCGCTGGTAGTGTGGAGATGCTTGTTGATGGAGGTGCTTGTTGTTGATGGAGGTACTTGCTGGAGGTACTTATTGGTGGAAATGCTTGTTGCTGGTGGAGGTACCTGTTGGAGGCGCTTGTTGCTGGAGGTGCTTGTTGGAGGTACTTGTTGATGGAGGTACTTGTCGGATGTGCATGTTGTTGATAGAGGTACTTGTTGGAGGCGCTTGTTGTTGATGGAGGTACTTGCTGATGGAGGTACTTGCTGATGGAGATGCTTGTTGATGGAAATGCTTGTTGCTGATGGTGGAGGTGCTTGTCGTTGATACTGGTGTGTGGTGGTGGTGTCTGTTGTTGGTGTGCTGGTAGCCAGGACACTTTCATCGGATTCTGTTTACCTGTAGACACTTCCGGGGAACACTACCTCCGCAGCCCGGTCTTAAACCAAGCCTCCAGAGTGTTGGCCTAATAAATCAAGCCGTTGGTGCTGGCCGCAATCAGTCCAACATTGGCACCACAGCCCGGTTGATCACGAATTGACATGATGAATTTTAAAAAAAGTTCCAACTTAAAAAGTTCCCTCTTGCAGACAGCTAGGTGTCTGTAGGTAATTTCGCTTATGTAGGAATGGAAAGTAGATCAAGACAAAAGTCGACAAGTGAGACTAAAGACAGAGGATCTTTTTAATAAATTAAGTACAGAGGAATTAGCAAATACACCACGAGGTCAGGCTGGGTGTGACCTGCTAGAGCAGGTCAAATCTCATGTATTAAAAGGATCTTCTGCTACCAGTATCTTTATTCTCATGAAAGGAAAGTGTTGAAAAGTCTCGGCCCCTTTACGTTTATTGGTGTAATCTCCGCGGTCTGCCCAGATTTACGGAGGGAGTGGTTTCGGTGTGAAGGTTTCAGACCAAAGCTGTTACCAGTTCAGAATACGGGTCACCAACAGTAACAGACTGGTTGATCAAGCAAGTACTAGACAAGCCTGGCCCAAAGTCTGGCTCTGAGAGTAGAAAAACTCTCGGAACTTATCAAAGTTATATCACATCACCCGAACAGCCATACTACATTAATACCACCCTAACAATACCCAACACCCACTCACCACCACCCTTACATCACCATTGTATTTCCCCCACACCCCTCCCACCACAACATCCACAGTTGAAGTCCCTTAAATTGTACTCTTCGGAACGTTGGCGAGAAATCTACATCATGATCTACACCTAGAAAATCCTGGAGGGACTAGTCCCAAACTTGCACACCGAAATCACTCCGTATGAAAGCAAGAGTCTTGGCAGACGGTGCTTAGTACCCCTAATATAAAGCAGGGTCGCGACGAGTACACTACGAGATGACTCGTTGAATGTTAGAGGTCCCCGACTTTTCAACTGCCAACCTTTGACTGTCTTCAAGAAGAAACTTCATAAGTTCCTCATATCATTTCCTGGCGTGCCGCCAGCAGTAACAGCCTGCATGATCAGGCCTTGATCCTCCGGAAGGTCTCGACAGGGACTGGGCCGCAGGGGAGTTGACCCCCGGAAACATCCTTCAGGTATCCTTCAGGAACCAACATCAGCCGACCTCCCCTCACATCACTCCAACATCGCATCGCATCACACAAACACCACTCCACCCCCCCTCCCCACTCCCACACTTTGTTCAGTAGTTTACGCCAGAGTGAATATAACATTTTCAAGATTTCACTGGGTAACTTGTGCAATATTTATGGCGATGGTGTGTGTGTTGCTGGCAGAGTGCACCTCTTGTGACTCCTTTATCATAATATCACTTAGTGTTACTGCTGCTGCTGCTGCTGATGCTGCTCTTCCTACTTTTATGGTAGGGATAAGGATGCGGGTGATTCAGCGGTACTGACGGTGGTGACAGTGATGACTGATGGTAATTATGGCGATAATAATGGTGATATTGAAAATTATGGTGACAACTAAGGCAGCTGTAATGGTGAAAATTGTGATCATGATGATAGTAATAATGGTGATCACTACGCAGTCCTCAAAAGACTCAAATTTACTTTCAGCAAGTGTGTACTCATCGAATTGTATTCACTGAGTTGCATTTGCAAGGTCAGTTCGCAGCTCCTGGCTCATCCTCTTAACATCTTTCACCTGGCATTATAACAGTGGTTTCTGGCCTCATGAGCCTAATCAGGCCTGGTCTTAACCGGTCAGTGGGGGCGATGACCCCTGATATTTACACGTAGATCACTTCTTTGTCTAACTCACACAACTTTTCCACCAACCTCAGACTAAAGAGTTTGCTAACATCGCTGTTTCTCACCTGTGTCTTTAGCTTTCAAATGTGTCACCCTATACACAATTAACCCACACGCAGGAGAGAGAAGCTTACGACGACCTATCGGTCCGACTTGGACCATTTACAAGTCACACTAACACAAGAGTGAGGGAGCCAGTACAGGCTATGGGGACAGGGACGGAACTTCCTATGTTGCTACAGTCAGTCCCTGGTCAACCGGCTTTTCGTACCTACCATGGTCTGTGTGTTGCTAGAACCAATAACCTTGATTAATCACGCCGTCAACTGGGAGGCCCGGTCTGAGACAGATCCGCGGAGGCAATAACCCATAGAACCAACAAGTAGATTGCACTGATCCTAATAATTATGTATAAGGGGTTATAAAGTTGGTGTGTGCGTTCAGTGATAGGTTTGGTGTGGTGTTAACCCCAGAGGTTTTCCCTTAATTTATAATTAATTATAGTTTCTTACCCCCTACGCATTACTGTCTGCAGTTAATCCTCTCCTCCAATCTGCATGTCCTTGCATTTGTTTGGACTGAACTCCAGTAGCCACTTGTATTTAACTCTTCCTCTAAATATATATGTCGTGCCGGATAAGTAAAAGTGGTCAATTAGCAAAAACTCGTTTAAAATTAAGTCAATTCTAAAATTTTCTCTTATAATTTAAAGATATATTTTTTTAATTTATGCTACTGTAAAAATTAATAATTTTGTACCAAAAAAAAAAATAGAAAACTAACCTAACCTTATTATAACAAGCGCAATTTAGCTTAGCCTAATACAACTAAATATATTTTAGATAAGTTTACAATAATTAAATAATAAACAAACACGACGAAATATATTTTTTTTTCGTTACGCTCGGAATGATTTTTACTTAATTATTGCATACACAAATTTTTGCTTGCCTTATTCGGCAAGAACGTTGCTATTTATGCCCAAATCGCAAGTCTTACCTATTCGGCACGACAATATATATATATATATATATATATATATATATATATATATATATATATATATATATATATATATATAAAGCAAATATCGCAAACCAAGCGATACAAGATGCAAAACAACTACGGGGGGAGTAGAATAATAGCTCTAGGCCTTTCGTGTTACAATCAACACATCAGAAGCTTGCAAAATTGCAGAAAAGAGTTCTAGCAAATAAGGTTCCCAGAGGACCGCCTTTACTGGAGTGAGAGAACAGTGTAGGGAGAAAGGAGAGCACCGGAAATGACACTATTCTCTCAACTCCAGTAAAGGCGGTCCTCTGGGAACCTTATTTACTAGAACTCCTCTTTTCTGCAATTTTGCAAGCTCCTGATGTGATGATTGCAACACGAAAGGCCTAGAGCTATTATTCTACTCTCCCCGTGGCGGCCAGTGACACCTACGCTATTCTGAGACGTATCTCCCTGCTTTGGTTGCTCCCTTGCGACATTGCACAGCTCCTGATGACGCACTGAGAAGTGTGAAAGTACTTGAGCTAAAGATTTCCACCCTCTCCCCCATGGCTTGTCCTGCATAGTTAAGATCGCCCGTCTGCGATTGTCTGCATCATTATATATATATATATATATATATATATATATATATATATATATATATATATATATATATCGCAGCAGCAAACAAAAAAATAGGACAATGTAGTAAGTATGCGCGGGCGCTTGTAACAAAGTAATTTGATATGAAGAAAAAATAGACAGAGATGAAGCTTGAATTTAGTAAAGCCATTGGTTAAGGAGTATATCATATAGTGATAGATTAATTTTTAATCAGCAGGATTATGACCGTTCTAGTCCTCCACTTCAAAATCATTATGAACCTCCAACAAGTAGCTTCCCTACTATTCTAACCAGCTACACTAAACACTTACTTATACTAATGCACCTTCCCCAGTTACCCATTCCTGAAGATCCACTAACTTGTGATCACTGGAAAGTAGGTGTGTAGATACATTATAATCTACACCTGGAAAATTCTAGAGAATTGATTCGAAACCTCCATCCAAACCCAAGCTTAGCAGTGTGTCAAACACCCTCACTGAAAACCAGGCATACAATAAATACACTCAAGTGTGAAGGGACCAATACCTTCCCCTCCATACAAAGGGTGGATTACCGACAGACCCCTGGCTGTCTTGGACTGAATTCCTCAAATCAGTTCCTGATCAACTCGGCTGTAGTGCATACGCTGGATTTCGTGCTGCTAGCACCTACAGTCTGGTTACCCACGTCACCCACCGAGAGGCCTGGTCTGGGAGCGAGAAATAAGGGCGTTAACCCTAGGAACACTCTCCAGGTAGACTCCTTCCCACGTCCCTACTTCCCAGTATCGCTCTACCTTTCCCATCTATTACCCCTACTCTCTGTTACCTACCCTGACCATACTTCCACCAATTACCCCCAATCGCTAATCACTTCGCTCTACTACCCACCCCTTCCTTCCCTAGCTATCCTGTGTCCCGTAAGCCAAACAAGCAACAGAGGTTGGCGCCAAAGACCAGCCTTTCTTTACCTCCCCCCCTCCTCTATCACTACCTCTGCTCTCTATCCTATTATCTACTCCTACTATCCACTCACCCCACTACCTACCTTGGCTTCCCTCTTCCCCAGCAAGGTAAACAAGCTAGGTTCGTGCCAGCGACACAATGCACGTCACGGCACCCACAAAACACCCCGGGGGAGCCAGTCTACATAATTGGCCCTAAAGGCGATAAAAAGTAAAACAGCTGAATACAATCTGATAACCAGCACTGGCAATTAAAACCGACAAAAAACAACACGGAAAGCGGAGCATATACCAGGCAACTGAAAAGGGAAGGGAACAAAAAATGCCACAAAGTCAATGACGTCTCTCACAAATGGAGTATATTTGTGATGCGTTCCGGACTGGATGTTATTTTAAAACACTATTAAAAGAACAAAGAACTCGGCTACATTTCTCTCAATTAAGCATTTTTGGGGAAACAAATAAATTTCACTGTATTGGATGCTTCATTGCGAAAAAAAAAAACTGGGTGGTAAACGGCAAAGTCAGGTAGACGGCGGTTTCCAGCACAACACAATTATACAGACGGTGCCGAACAAGTGGCTGCTAGAGTTCAATCCGAACAATGTAAGGGTATGCGGAATGCAATCGAAAAGTACATAGCAGACAGAGTACAGCGTAGGGTTGCGAAACTGCAAATGTCAGTGAAAGGAAAAAATCTCGGGGTTAGTGCCACGATGAACATATTACCGGGTACCAGCGAAAATGGGCTGGACAAATATTTTTGTTAGTAGGTTAGGGTTCGAGAAGGACCTGCCTAGTATGAGCCAGTAGGCGTGCTGCAGTGTTCTTCTTTTCTTATATTTTTATAACTCCAGCGGTACATCCTTGTAACAACTTTAAAAAAATTAAGACGCCTTCAAGTTAGTGCCATATAAATACGAAACGGAAACCTGTTAAACGTTTTGCACTCGGGAAACAAACTGCCTGGTCAACAAGGCTGTTGCCACTAGCGGTGCACTGGCCCACACAGTCAATCCAACTTATCTGGCACTTGGAGAAGGTACTGGTCCAATTTCCTCTTGAAGGTTTCCACTTTTTTTTCGGGCAATATTTCCCATATCTGCTGTGTAGCAAGTTGAAGAGACTAGGACCACAGATGTTATCACTGTGTTCTCTCCATTTGTTTATGGAGTGCCTGCTTTTCACTGGGTAGTGTGTATATTAGGGACAGACGTTTAAGTATTTTCCGTGTATATATCATCAGACGCTTCTCTCTAAACCGTTCCAAAAGAGTATATGCCTAAGTGTTTTAAGGCGTTTCACTAGTTGGGATGTTCTGCCTGTACCATGGGCAGTAAACTATTTCTCTATATTTTCCAATTTCATCTTCTGCCTTGAAAGGCGCTGTGAGCACAATATATGTTTAGGTAAATGGACACAGATGTACCTAATGTGACATTTTATTGTGGCAATGTTTCGCTCTCCAAGAGTTTTGTGAAGTGGAACGGCTTGACAAAGCTCCTGGAGAGCGAAACGATGCCACAGTGAAACGTCATATTAGTTGCATGTGTCCATTTACCTAACATTGTGTCGGTAATTCTACCATTATTCCTAATATATACTTACTTTAATTTTTGGTGTTATGCAATAGTTCTTGTTCTTGTAATGCTTCCAGTCTGTAAGACCTGGTCTGAGAACGAGCAGCGGGGGTGGGGGGCTGATAATATTCGAAATCATTAGAGACGGGATATGTTAGGTCCAGCATGGAATATGTTGCTGCAGTGGGGAGCTCAGCCATGGTCAAACATGTGCAGAAGCTCGAAGGCAGTGCAAATGTTTATAAGCAGACAAATGTAAGAACACAGACGAACAGTTTTTGTTGGAAATGAATCTGACAATCATATCGAGAAGAACTAGTAAAGACATTACTCCTCTGTAAGATGAATATACAGAGAACATAAAGACTACTTAAATTAAGAGGAACGGGGAGAAGAAATACAGGTAGAGGATAACGAGACAACGAAGAAATTGAAGAAACAAATAAATAGAAAAAACACTTATTTTTCTGCCTGATAATTAATTACCTTAGACTTACTGAATTTAGAAAAGCAAATGAAATACACCATTACAAATACATTAATGAATGGTGGAACATGGTTCATCAGCCCGACAAGCAGACCTACGAGACACCAGAGCTGTCAACTGGTAGACTGTTACACGCATATATATATATATATATATATATATATATATATATATATATATATATATATATATATATATATATATATATATATATATATATATATATATGTCGTGCCGAATAGGCAGAACTTGCTATCTTGGCTTAAATAGCAACGCTCATCTTGCCATATAGGACAAGCGAAAATTTGTGTATGCAATAATTTCGCCAAAATCATTCTGAACCTGACGAAAAAATATATTTCACTGCGTTTGTTTAGTATTAAATTATTGTAAAAAAATCTAAAATATATTTAGTTGGATTAGGTTAAAATAAATTGCGCTTGTTATAATAAGGTTAGGTAAGTTTTCTAAGATTCTTTTGTTGCAAAATTAAAAATTTTTACATTATCATTAATGAAAAAAATATATCTTTAAACGTATAAGAGAAAATTTCAGAAAGGACTTAATTTTAAATGAGTTCTTGCTAATTGACCAGTTTTACATATTCGGCACGACATTATATATATATATATATATATATATATATATATATATATATATGAACTTAATATACAAACACAAACGAAAACAAAACTCCCAAACATTAAGCAAACTGCAATTTCAACAATACACTATACACTGAACAAGCAGCAAACTCTGCTTTCATAAAATAGTAAACTACACTTTCAAGAAACTCTACCTCCAACAACCAGCAAAGTGCCAAGACCCACTGACAAATTACAAACTAATAACAAAACGAACACTGGAGTATTGGTTGTAAGTCCCAATTGGACATGGCAGAGGCTGGAGGTGTGGGAAGGGGGGGTGAGAGGGTCTGAGAAGTGGTGAGAGAAAATGAGGGGGTTGAGGAAAAGAGGAGGCAGAGAGGAAGGGTTGAGGGAAAGAAGAGGGTTGAGGGGAAAGTAGGAAGGGGTGGGAGAGAAAAGGAGGGGGAAGGAGAACAGGAGGGGGAGGGAGAACAGGAGGGGGAGGGAGAGCAATAGGAAGAGGGCGAGGGAGTGAAGATGGACGTGCGAAAGAAAGGGGAAGGCTGGAGGAAAGAAGTTTTTTAATTAATATAATTAGGTACAGGGATATTTTTTTTTTACCGAGCATTTCAATACTTCCAGCTGGTACTGGAGTTTCCTTACACATGACTGCAGCTTTCAAGCCCTTTTGTCTCTGGATGCGACACACAACGGTCAGCTAACATACAGGTAACCATTTTTACTGTTAGGTGGTCCGAGGCAGCAGGGGCACAAGAAAAGTGCTGCCCCTGCCCTGCCAGGGAAAGGGAGGGAAGGGCAGGGGACGGGAAGGCAGGGAGGTGCAGGACACACCACTTCATATCCAAATAGTCGAGCAACTAAGAGCTATCTGAATTCAGCAGGATAAATGTAATTCCTAGTGCTGGGCCTTCCCCCTCACAGAGAATTCTATTTAATCCCAATGTCACAAGTGAATTGGAATTCCACCGGACACAGGCTTCACAAATACACTAATATAATTACATTTTCACTCGGTGACTAAAAGTACTTTTCCTGCACCAGCGAAATTGATTGATCTCCGGTGAATGCTGAACAGGTCAGAAAATGATGCAGTGGTGCAGATAACACACACTCAACGTCAACGTTTTATTATGTACGCACTTACCTACTTGAACTCTCCGATCTGTGTTTGCGGGGGGTCGAGTCTTGGCATTTAACCGGCATCACCGGTTTCTGGCCTCTTGAGTCCTGGCATATTTGCTCGTAAAACTCTTGTGAATGTGTGTGTGTATCTACACTCACCAAGTCTGTACTCATACATGAGTCGGAGACACTTCTTTAGCAGTAAACAAGTAGAATAAACTAGATATGGGGAGGAGGCTCATTCCATATACAGTTTCAAGAGTAGGTATAATTGGGCTCTAGAGGCCATAAAGTTTGTCTTGGGGACATTTCTAAAACAAGACAGAAGTGTCTACCCGGGGCTGCAGACTCTTTGATGGACCTTACATACGTTGCTGTAATGTTCTGAAGATTTCTTTCTTTAGTTTCTGAAATATATTCTCAGATTTGTTAGACTTACGTAATCTACGCGTAAAGTATATGTACCACTGGTGATATACTCAGTGGTGTATTGACTCTGTTGTCTGCTGGAAGGCTCGCTCCCCTCCTCATAAGACTGTGCATGATCGTTCATTTGTTCGGCTTGAACCCTAGTACCTGTGACTAGTTTCGATTATTATTTTAATTTCGCAGCCCGCCCTGGGGCCAGGCTTCCCTACTGACCGACTTTTCAACCAGGCCGTTAGTTCTAGCAGCCCGCAGGCTCACAAAGCCTTCATAGCCAGGCTCATCAGTCGGGATTCTTGGTTGACCAAAACTTTAACCTGTCCAAATCTGCCCCTAGCCTATATCCTGAAGTTTACTGTTTCCAAATCTGCACAGTGAATTAACCAATTACAATAGCGGGAGGCACAGAAGAAAATACAAAATACCCCTAATTAAAAGTAGAGGACAATAAGTGCACTACTGTGTGAAGGGAGACCAGTTTCCGCTGGTCGACTCTTACTTGTCATAGCTCTTGTGTTGTTCCAGATTTTACAGAGAACATCTACCTGTTCATTTTCTGATTCGTCTGAAATAATCGTCCCTAAGGCTTGGTTTTCAGGACAATTAGTTGTTGTAGTTCTCATGCTTGCGACCCGAAGTCAGATATAGGAACCACAGATGATTAGAAGTGATTTGGAGCAATTTCTCAAATGCCTTCCACTTATTCTAGAACTGAGTTATTTCGGTGCGTCGATTTGGAACTAATCTCTCCAGAGTTCAGTTCTTGGCTCCTGGCACTACCTATTAAGCTTCATCAGCGGGTATTACTGGTACTTACCTAGCTGTACATAGAAAGTTTTGTTTGCAGGAGTAGATGGTAGATTCCTAGCTGGCCTAGCCTCTTAACTCTTATCGAGGAGTTTAACTGATTTCTGACCTCCAGAACATGATCATATCTTCTCTTGAAACTGAGTAGAGTATTTGTTTCCACCACCTCTTAATTTAGTACACTCCACTTACCAGACTAACTGAGAAAGTACTTCCCAATGTTCCTATAGCTCATCCGTGTTTTTAGCTGCCAAATCAAGGCTGGCAAAGCGCTATGGTATGGAATTCGGAATGGTAAGGTTGATTTTTTGGGGGTTAAAAAGTACGGTGCAATATTACGGTACGGTATTTCTGATAGGTACGAAAAACATAAAAAAATACCATACAGTACCGTACTGTCAGCTTTTACTGCCACCAATAACCCCTGGCTCCCTCTCTTCGCATCTCACGCAACCTGTTCCTACAAATATTTTGCACACTCTCACTTCCAGCCTTGGATCTTCCCTGGTTTATAATTATACTTGATCAGACAAGGTCCATGATAGTGCTGTACACTCCAATATGGACTTAATGTTGGTAATACTATTTAGTCTTGTCTTAAGCACTATCACACACACTTTTAACTGTGTATGGAGTTGTCTCCTGCCCCACCCACCCCATTTTTACATCAAATTAATTCCAGTTCCTTTACCCAGAAACTAAAAAATATACTGCACAACATTTCAATGATTCATGTGTTGTTAGCCTCCTAATGTGCTTCCATGTGTGAATGATTAAGTATAAGTGTTAGTGCGTGTTAGGAGTGCGTCTTGGAACACTTGAAAATTGTGGAATTTTCTAAGAAAGTTTATAATAAAACTCGCAAAGCTTGAACACAAGGACAATAAGGTAAGACAGTTTTAGCATTAAACAATGGCAATAAAAGTTATTTATGTAAATTTTATATACAAACGTTTGTAAAGGGTGTGGAGACTTTAATATAAACGCTTTAAATTTGTTTTATCTAACGGGAAATGTTTAAAAACATATAAAAAGCTTTTGGAAGTGGAGGTTGTGACCGCAAACTCATCCACTCCAGTACGCACATACATGGAATAATTACGTGTAATGTGCCTTCCTCTTTAGTATGTACACTGCCTAAATTTGCAAAGCCGGCTCCAGGCATCATCTTGGCCACAGACACCATATTAACACTGTGTACAAGGAAGCACATGGATAAACAATCCTAAGGGTATGTGTGCGCATTTACCAATTTGTGCTTCCGGAGGTCGGTATCTAACTCCTGGTCCCGGCTCTTAGACCATCTTGATCGGCATCACTGACTTCTGGCCTTTGGCCTTATCATAGCTACTCTTAAAGCTCCACTGCCTCATAAAGTCATTCCACTTTTCAACCAATCTGAGACTAAAGAAATACTTCCTTATATCGCTCTGACTCATCTGTGTCTTCAGTTTCCATCTGAGTCTCTCTGATCCGCAGTTTGTGGAGATCTATCTGGAGCTTATCACTGTCCTCTCCTGTTTTGAGTTTTCTCATTAGTTTTACATCGTTAGCAAACAGTGACACATAAGATTCATTCACATATATTAGGAACAGTAGTGGGCCTACTGTTGATCCTTGCGGAACCCCACTCGTTACTGTCTTTTAATTAGATGTCTCATTCCTTACTGTTACTCTCTGCTTTTTCTCATTTAGGTGCTCTTTGAGTTACTAAAATATTCTGCCTTTTAACCCTGCTTATTTTTCTAACTTCTTATTCTCTTCGGTGGTAATATATCAAATGCTTTTTTGCTTTTCAAGAAAATGCAGTCCCCCTAACACTGTCTTTCTTGTTTTATTTCTGTGACACTGTCGCAGAATTCAGGCAAATTCACTGACAACACTGTTCATACCTAAATCTATGTTGGTTTTCTATAAAGAAAATTCTCTTCAAATGTCCCAATATAAATTTTTCCGTATTACTCCATAATTTTTGACAGTATATATGTTAGAGATATTGGCATGTAATTCAGGGCCTCTACACTTTTTTATATATAAATAAGAACGACATTTGCCTATTTCCAACTTTCTAACAGCTGTCCTTACAAGAGAGACTGGTTGAATATTTATGCTACTGGGTCACAGAGATGTTTTGCCCCCTTCCCTCAGCACCCATGGAGATGTTATCTGGTCCCGTCGCTTCTATTACATCCAGCTCTTGTAGTGGTCTCATCATTTCTTTTTTTATTTTGTTGATACTCTCCAGTACCTGATAACTTAGACACAAGTGCAACACTTGGGTAGCTTTATTGAAGAAACGTTTCGCCGATTACGTTTTGACTGATTCCCTCAGACTCCTTCTGGTCTTTTTTGTATAGGACTAATGAAGCCACTGTGTGGCGAAACGTTTCTTCAATAAAGATACCCAAGTGTTGCACACGTGTCTAATTTATCAACTTCTTGGTTCTCTGAACCATTGATCTACTCTCCAGTACCTGTTGGTCTCTTCTGATTAGAGTGCCATACGGTAGTTCTTCAATTTCTTCTGTGAAGACTTCGTTGAATCTTTTGTTAAGCACCTCGCATACTTCTCTGTCATTCTCTGTTAACGCTTCCTTCTTCAGCCTTATCACTTGTTCTTTCACAATCGTTTTCAAATTATATTTCAGCCTCCCTTCTCGTTCTTGAATATTCATTTGTAGCTCTCCTGCTTTCTTCTCGATTTTCTGCATTTTGATTTGCTCTCTGTTCGTACGCAGGACTGCATACGGCTAGCAGCAATAGTCTGGTTGATCAGGCCTTGATCCACTACGAGGCCTGTTCTGGGACTGGGCCGAACTGGCCCCCAGAAACATCCCTCAGAGCTCCTCCCTTTGGCCTCTGTATTCTTGATTAAACCATGGGCTCTCGGCTTTGATGCTTCTTTTCTTCATGCCTTGTATAAATCTCTTCTTCGCCTCTGGCACTTCTACCATTATCTCCATTACTTCTTATAGTTTTTTCTTCTAGCTCCTTTTCCCATTTCACTTCGCTTAGAAAAATTATCATGCCATCATAGTCCCCTCTTGTGCAGACCCATTTTCATCGTAACTTGTTTCTTCCCTTTCCTTCTCAATTCCCCTTTCCACCAGGAACTAGAAGCTCAGTACCACAAAACCTCTGGCTACTAGTGGTTTCCGTTATGTCATATTCATTTTGTGCAAAAACACAGATCAAGTCTTGCTACCTCATCACCTCCCTCCACTCTTGTTGTTTCCTTCACATGTTCTTCGTAACTGTCAATAAATTTCGATCCTCATGTTTCTGATCTTCCATAGGGGTCCCAGTTTTCCCAATCTCTTTGTGATTAAAGTCTAGTAGTGCCAGGAGTTTAGCTTTATTTCCCCCTCCCCTTTCCCCACTGTTTCCAGTACATGTATCGTTGCCCTGTTATTTTGATAATACTCCTCCCTTGTCTTCTACTGTTAGGTAATGGATTATATATCATTACCACTGTTACTTTTGTTTCTCTTAATATTACAGTATCTGCTATATAGTCCCTAAATTCTCGTGTTACCAAGTTTCCTAGTTACTCAAATCTCCAGTGATTTCTGACCATCAATGCTACCTCTCCTCTTTTGGTTATATTTTCTTTTCATATTATTTGGTAGCCCTCTGGGAATACCGCATTTATCATCCCTGAAAAGGTTCAAGCTCTGTTATAGCTACTATATCAGGGTCAGTTCCTAACTTTTTCTCTAATATTTTCACACTTGTTGGTTACCTGATCCACATTTAAGTACTATACGCCGATTTTTATGTAGACAGCCTGTACTGTCTGCACAGACAGCCTATGCTGTCTGCCAGCTTAGTTCATATCTCATGGCACTCCGGTGCTGCCCTCTCTAGGCCTGCCTAGGTCAGTGGGACACTGGTCCCACTCGCTCTCACTCTCTCAGCAGCCTAGACTCAGATAACAAGTCCTACTCCCTCTCTCCCTCATGGGCATGGCCCTCCCGGGCCATGGGCACACACACACACACACAAGCCTGTGTACCCACCACGACTTTGCAAATGAAATAAGCCTCCGAAGCCCTTTATCACTGAATCCTGCTCTGAAGCATCACCAAATAAATAGGTTATAAATGCTGGGAAGCGGTGGTCGCAGCAGTTGTGTTTGGCCGGAGAGAGGAAGGAAGAGGGATGAAGTCATCTTCACTTTATCACCCTATACAAGAAGCATCCGTCTCTCAACGAGTTATCCTGATGTCGTGTCTGCACGTTTCAGCATCCAGACACAGGTACAAGCAGAGTGGCGTCCCAGTGACCCCACGCTACAGCGTCCCACCCTGTTTCTCAAGTCACGTGTTCAGCGTCACTTGTATGTTCTGCTGTTGTTCTTCAGCTCAGCACAGCTATTTCAGCAAGCCAGAGGTGAGTTTTGTGGTAATTTCAGCGTCCAGTGTGGGTTGTTTCTCCCACGTGTATATGGGTGAGGAAGGTAGGTGCGGTCCTCCACCATCGCCACTCACTCATACCTCACCCGCCTACCACCACATTCCATCACAATGTACCCACTCCCTCTGCTGTGTTGTCTGCTGTTTTCCATGTGAATTCATTGCCAGAGCTGTGTATCCGAGTGCCCGAGGCCACTCGAAGCTACGTGGATCAGCATGCCACGTAGATCACGACGCCACGTGGATCCCGGCACCACGTGAGGTGTGGATGAAGCCACGTGGATCTACGAGCCATGTGAGTTACCGAGCCAGACGTCCAAGGCCACATGCTGTGGTCTGCTGCTGCCCGACTTCATGACGTCACGATGTCTGCCTGACGTCACCTCGAGATGTCTGCTGATGTCACAGTGCTGCTGACGTCACGCCTTACATCACATGATGTCACATCGAGTGTTTCAGTAATTATGTCAGTATTGTCGAGAAGATTGAGAGAAGATGTATGTCGTGTGTTAATTAATTCCTTTCAGTGTTCTCACATGTTATTGTATGGCTTAAGTGTCAATTTTGTGCACAGAAAAGCATCATTTGCTAGTTTAAGCCATGTTGTACTACATGTACCACAGGTGTGTGTAAAGTTTTCCATGTGTCCATTGTGGTCTTGAGCCCAGACCCCAGAGTAGCACCTCTGTGTTACTTGTCACCCAGTGTGACCAGCATGTTTGACAGCTGATATTAGTCAGCCCTGAGCGTATGAGCCCCCTGTACAGAAAGCTCTTATGCTCGTTGCTCATAGATGTTCTGCAGAATCGTACCTGCTACGATTCCCATCGAGATTTGTTTCACTTCACCTCCAGATCTTCATAATGCAGTTATATGTAGAGAAACAAGTCTGGGGAGGCTTAGACTAACCTCTGCTATAATTCCAACTGCCGAGAGAATGACACTCATCAAGCCGCAGTTAGCCTTGTCAGCAGGCGCTGTGTCAGCCTCGTGTCATAGCTTCAGTGAGCTCCTGCACCAAGATGATGTCACTTTGATAGCTCGCTCACTGCAGTCTGGTGTATGATGCTACGTCTCCCAGATGTTTCGCCCAGTCGTCTCTGCCATGACTCGCTCCACGACTTACTCCACACTCGCTGGCAGTGACAGCCCAGCGACAGTCGACAAGTGTCCTCCTGAGTCGCTTGCCAGAAGTCCTGCCCAGTTGCCGAGTTTTGACGCCTCACTCGAGGGCACCAGCATGCCGTGCCCCAGGTTGAGTGAAACCTGCAGTGACTCCTACAATGACTGCTTCATTGTTCTAGAGGAGACCGTACCCCGTTACGTCACAGCTCAGCTGCAGCAATGTCTCCTGTGTTGCAGTATCTGTCCAGACGCAGGAAAGCATGCAGTGATGCTCATCGATGCTCACTGCCTTTGACCATGTTATTCACCACACCCCATGTTTTTTTCTTCCCTCCCTGTAGGAAGTTTTTTTTCCCATGTCCATATATATATATATATATATATATATATATATATATATATATGTGTGTGTGTGTGTGTGTGTGTGTGTGTGTGTGTGTGTGTGTGTGTGTGTGTGTGTGTGTGTGTTTATTTTGTAATTTGTGCCCTGTTCCTATGAGAGACCGAGCTTTTTTTACCACCAGTATGCGAGGTAGGTGGCCGAGCAAATGTAGACAGCCTGTACTGTCTGCACAGACAGCCTATGCTGTCTGCCAGCTTAGTTCATATTTTGCGGCACTCCAGTGCTGCCCTCTCTAGGCCTGTCCAGGTCGGTGGGATGCTGGCCCCACTCGCTCTCACTCTCTCAGCGGCCTAGACTCAGACAAGTCCTACTCCCTCTCTCCCTCGTGGGCATGGCCCTCCCAGGCCATGGGCACAAACACATAAGCCTGTGTACCCACCAAGACATTGCAAATAAAGAAGCCTCCGAAGACGTTTATCATTGAACCTCGCTCTGCAAGAGCCACCAAACAAACTGGTTATATTTATATCTTACTTAATATGGTACTGCTTTCTGGACCTATTTTATTTTTTTTTAGGGGGGAGGAAATACTGGGCAGGGAGATTCTGTAGAGCGATGGAGTATTTCCTGTGCTCCTTTCCTTTGTTGTTTCTTCCCTTCTGCAAGAGGTGTTGCTGTGTCTTCCATTCCTCTGTTACCTCTTTCCTTTCCATTTCTCACTCTCTAGACCTCATTCCTCTTCCATCCAATCTTCCATGATGTATACTGTGTGTGTGTGTGTGTGTGTGTGTGTGTGTGTGTGTGTGTGTGTGTGTGTGTGTGTACTCACCTATTTGTGGTTGCAGGGGTCGAGTCTTAGCTCCTGGCCCCGCCTGTTCACCGGTTGCTACTGGGTCCTCTCTCTCCCCGCTCCATGAGCTTTATCAAACCTCGTCTTTAAACTATATATGGTTCCCGCCTCCACTACATCACTTTCTAGGCTATTCCACTGCCTGACAACTCTATGACTGAAGAAATACTTCCTAATATCTCTCTGACTCATCTGTGTCTTCAACTTCCAGTTGTGACCTCTTGTTTCTGTGTCCCCTCACTGGAACATCCTGTCTTTGTCCACCTTGTCTATTCCGCACAGTATTTTATATGTCGTTATCATGTCTCCCCTGACCCTCCTGTCCTCTAGTGTCTAGTGTGTGTACTCACCTAGTTGAGGTTGCGGGGGTCGAGTCCGAGCTCCTGGCCCCTGTGTGTGTGTCTGTGTCCGTGTCTGTCTGTCTCAATCGTAATCCTACATCCGTTGCACAAGACTTTTCAACTTGGTACCAGCAGATACAAGAAATATTGCCACAATAAAGGTAAGTTTTCTCAAGGAAGCTGAACCTTTATCTGCTGAAAATACATGAACAGCCAGGTTGTAATGGCTATGTAGGTCTGCAGACTGCTAAGAGCAACAACCTGTCTGACCATGAAGCCAACAAGGAAGCCTGGCTTTAAGTCGAGCTGCGAGAGTATCCTCGAAACCATTCACAGACATGTCATAGGTAACCTAGTTAAAGAAAATAACCGCGATGTGTATAAACGCACATAGATCTCTCCGTTTCTTAGGTAAGTGTAACTCGCTCTTATCAGACGGAGGATCGAATCTCATCTAAGCTTTGCGATGATAAACCTTCACAAGTTAAGCGCGTCACTTTTAATTATAATTTCCTTATTTTCTATTTTCACTTATACTTTTCTTTATTCATTTCTCCGTTCCTTCCCTTCTTTTCTGCTGGAGTTGGCAAGTCCCATCGTCCCATTTCCTGTGCTCCAACCCACCAATAAAACTGACCACTACAAGAAAAACTCTACAAGCAGTCGTTTGATGTGTCCAATATCTGCCCAAGTCTCGATTTTTCAAGATATTACACGCAAAACTGCCGCCGTTTCTTTTTCCTGTAGCAATAGCGTAGCGGACATCGCAGTAACGCACCAATAATTAACGCACCAGCGTGAATAACAACACACCAGAGTGTACCTTTCATAAGTATTCGCTGTATTCTCATTACAATAATTGTGAATTAACTCGCTATAATAAAGTCCACCCCCCGAAATACAGTGTAATAATATTCCCTCTCCCAGTAACCTAGTACATGTGGTACTTAATTTTGTATACATTTTAAGAGTAATAAAGCAGTATATTCCCTCATATATCTGCAAATCGTGTTCCCAGAATAAGATTACCCTGAGTTATAAATTAGCGATTAAGTGTTGGTAAAGTGCCTCATCAGATGAAGAGGGAGGCTCACCCCCCTCCCACGGTCTCCTTTCTGCTATGATACAGGTAGGAAGAACAGTGCATCAGCAGGGAGAACAACACTGCATCAGCAGGGAGAATAACAACGCATCAGTACGGAGAATAACAACGCTTCAGCAGGGAGAATATCAACGCATCAGCACGGAGAATAACAACGAACGCGAGGGGAGTATAACAACGCATGAGGGGAGAATAACAACGCATGAGAAGGGAGAATAACAACGCACGAGAGGGGAGAATAACAACGCATGAGAGGGGAGAACAGCAATGCACCAGATGGAAGAATAACAGCGCATCAGTAGGGAGAATAACAGTGCACCAGAGATGAGAATAACACAGAAGGGAGAATAACAGCGCATCGGAAGGGAGAATAACAGCGCACCAGAGGGGAGAATAACAACGCATCAGAGCGGAAAGTTGCGACCCCCTTCATCCTCACGAGGCGGGATAACTAAAGTTTAACAAATAAGTTTCATGTTTAACTTCCTTGAGGCTTAAGGCGGTATAGACTGACAAGAAACAGTCAATCCAATCAGTCAGCACTGATCAGACAGCAAGATCATCAATAAGAATAACACGAGACTGAGAGACCCTCCCGTAATAGACCAGCCAGACAGCCCAAGGCCAGACCAGACCAGACCAGCCAGCCAGTCTTCCCTACCTGCCATGCAAGTTTTACCACCCATCTATTCCCAACTTGTGTAATGGGTTTGCCAGTTGGCCAAACCTAGCACACTGTCACATGGGCCTACCACACCACAGCGCTACTACCGTACATCACATTGCTACTACACTACACCAGTGGTATATTATTGTTGGCGGCTGCTGGCAAAAATTTCTCATGATAATTTACATTATATTTTTATATTATTTAAGAAAACACAAGGAAGAACTGTGTCAGACGAGGGACAATTCTCTCACCATCTGCAAATGCCTATATAAACATGAAAATCACCTTGGCACAAGACATGGAGAATTTGCAAGATGTAAACCAAATCTTCCAGTTGGTAGTGAAGAATAACAAGATGTTCAAAGGAGATAAATTCCAACTGCTTACATACAGAAAAAATGAACAATTCAAAAGGAACATTGAATACAAAACACAAGAGGATCACCATATAGAACAAAAGGAATACGTGAAGGACCTAAGAATAATGTTAGCTGGGTTATATTTCAAAGAACATAAGGCAACTGTCAGGACAACCAGGAAAATGACAAGATGGACAATGAGAACTTTCAAAACAAGGGAGAGAGTGCTAATGGTAATGCTATTCAAATAGCTTAGAGCTCTCTCGCTTAGGGTATTGTTCAGTGTTGACAGCTCCATTCAGGACAGGAGGGGTAACAGAAGGAAACAGATCAGACCGCATAGAGCCAATAAACATTTAAGTTACTGGGAACGCCTCAAGGTCCTAAATATGTACTCGATGGATCAAACGCCTTAGAGAGACATAATAATATATATGGGGGAAGTACATGAGGACCTAGTCTCAAAGCTCACACTGCCAAATCAACATACTGGAATGAGAGATATGGGAGAAAATGTAAAAGCCTAGTGAGAAACAGGGGTAACGTGAGCACAATAAAAAAAACATTGTATTAACATCCGTGGTCCTCGACTATTCAACACCCTAGCAAAAGACTAGAAAAACTAATCCAGTTCTTTCTTGACGATAACCAGGTATCTGCTGGTCATCATCCCCTTTTGCATGAAGACAGGCCAGGACGCTTAAAAGTCTCGGCCAATCCCTTCACACTTACAGAACTACCTTAGTGTACTCATTGCACCCCTACTTTTCACTTACGGAATTTTGCATCGTCTGTCAAGCTTCTTACTTTCATGGGGAATGATTTGTGTGTGCAGGGTTGGGGTCAATCCTTCTAGAATTTTTAAGGTGTAGATTATAATGTACCTCTCCCCATACATTTCAAGGAGTATATCGAAGGACTTCAAACGTTTACAACCAAGTTAGGTGGTTGATTGAATCTATACTATAGAAGGTTCTCTGCAAATTCTCCAGGTTTCCAATTTCACGAGCCTTGAACGTGTGACTTGGAGTATTATCATTGGCTTAGCATCCCTTGTTTTGAAGGTTCTAGTTATCAAGCCTATCATTTTCCTTGTTGTTGTGATATTGATACAGTTGTGATCCTTGAGTGAGATCTTCTGATACAATCACTGTCATTTCTCACATTAGCCTTACGTGATATTGAGTGATTAGAGTTTTTGTACTCCAGCCAAGTCTTTATTTCCTCAATATTTCCATAATAGAGTAAATGAAACTTGTCCTCATTGATCATGTTGTAAGTGGCCCACTGTAAGACATAAAATGTCACCTTGGAGATTTGATGTGCCCTCAGTGGATGCCACTCTCATACAGATTATAGTATCGACTGCAAAGGATGATAGGGTGCTATGATTTATACCTCTATGTCAGATACGAGAATGAGAAACAGAACAGGGGCTGTTACTGTGCCTCTGGAAACAGAGCTTTCTCTGTGGCAGTCTTCGATTATAATCTGTTCACTATTACACTTCGGGTAATATACGTTAAAAAATTAAATATCCATTTCCCCACTTTTTCCAGTTATTCTATTTGCAGGTATTTTATTATAACATTATCGCTCATATCATATGCTTCGATAAGCGCACGCTGCAGGTGGTTCCTGCAATGTGGTCCTGGATGCTCTTGAAGACAAGCTAAATGCTAATGCAGTATACATTGGTTGTGAAAAAGCTTTCACAAATATGACCAAGTTGTGACTGCGCAGTAAAATACGTGCAAAAGATATAAGTGGAAAAGTTGGTAGATGGATATTTAACTTAATCAACAGAACCCGAAAAGTAGTAGTAAACATTGCTGTTTGAGGTTTGCCAGTAACATCCCGGCCCGGGTCTTTTTCCAGTTGGTGACCCGGCCTTGGCTACCTATGACGGGAGTGTCTTCACTGTCTTCCAAGGGAAGAGGTATAAGTACCTATTCATCGTCTTGGACCAATTGTCCCCAGACCTAGCCCCATTCCCCGCCCTCATGGAGCTCATAGGAAGAAGTTAGGCACCTTGGACTACCACTAACCCCACCTCACTGGGCTCGAAGGGTGTGGCAGCTGCGAAGCAGCCGACGATGTCAGCAGGCTCAAAGGCAGCAAGCACTACGGGATTCTTTTGGGACCACACCTCAGCTTTGGGCCGAAGCTCAGGGGCTTGGGAAGCTCAGGAATGCCTCTTGATGTGTGTGCTAACTGCTGCTTCCTTTAGTAAATAGCGAAGCGGAAGGCTACTACAGCCTCTCTTCCTCAAGGCAGAGTACTCACCCCACTTCTGTTTCTCATTTTTATATCCGATATTTACAAAGGCATAAATTATAGGACCGTAACATCCTTGCTGATGACACCAGTCACTATGAGAATGGTATCTCTCCAAGACAAAGAATCTTCAGGCAGATATAAATCAAGTCTTCTAGTGGACGTCAGACAACTATATGACGTTTAAAGAAGACAAGTTGCAGTTGTTCCACTATGGAAGAAAGGAGGAAACAAAGACTGTAACAGAGTACAGAACACAAATCATTCAGAACAAAAGTCCCACGTGCAAGACTTAGAGTAATGATGATGGAAGATCTCATATTCAAGGATCACAATAATGTTGCCATTGCTATTGCAAGAAGAATGATTAGCTGGATAACTAAAACTTTCAAGACAAGAGATGCTGAGCTAATGATGATACTCTTCACGCTGTATACTGATGACATCCATCAAGGCACATGAGATTGCTGAGCTGGAAAACGTACCAAGAACTTTTACTGTGTGCATACATTCAACTACTGGGAACGCTTGAAGTCCCTCCTACAACTATATTCCTTCGAACGTTGATGAGAAAGGTACATAATAACATACATTTGGAAAATCCTGGAGGAAGTGGTTCCAAACCTTGACACCGAAATCACTCCACATGACAAGAGAGTTGGCAGACGGTGCAAATCACTTCCACTAAAAAAGCAGGGGCACGACGAATACATTAAGAGAAAACTCGACGAGTGTCAGAAGTCCAAACATTTTCAGTGCCCTCCCTCCATGTATACCGGGAATTACCAACAAATCTCTGGCGGTCTTCAAGAGGGAACTGGACAAGTTCCTCAAATCAATTCGTGACTAGACAGGCTGTGGTTCGTACGTTGAAATGCGTGCGGCCAGCAGTAATAGCCTGGCAAATTAGGTCTTGATCCTCCAGGAGGCCTGGTTGGGGACCGGTCCGAGGGGGCATTGACCCCTGGAAACGTCCTTCAGGTTCAGGTATCCAGAACGATGTCATAATGGTGTAGTTGCTGGGAGAGGCAGGAACTACCTGCTCTAAACCAGGCTGCTGTAATGAAGTTACAAAAAATTAATTAATTTAGAAGAAAACTTAATAAATTAATTCATTCATACAGTTTATAATGTATGAAATTTCGTGAAAATACTTAGAGAACTATTAATTTGGGTAACATGTTCAACCAGTATGAATCTATTGAGCGATATAAATTATTACGCCATTATGTATATATGTTTATACAGTATGTATGCATAAATGAATGAATGTACGTGTATATATATATATATATATATATATATAATATATATATATATATATATATATATATATATATATATATATATATATATATATATATATATATATATATATTTTTTTTTTTTTTTTTCAACAAGTCGGCCGTCTCCCACCGAGGCAGGGTGACCCAAAAAAGAAAATCCCCAAAAAGAAAATACTTTCATCATTCAACACTTTCACCACACTCACACATTATCACTGCTTTTGCAGAGGTGCTCAGAACACAACAATTTAGAAGCATATACGTATAAAGATACACAACATATCCCTCCAAACTGTCAATATCCCAAACTCCTCCTTTAAAGTGCAGGCATTGTACTTCCCATTTCCAGGACTCAAGTCCGACTATATGAAAATAACCGGTTTCCCTGAATCCCTTCACTAAATATTACCCTGCTCACACTCCAACAGATCGTCAGGTCCCAAGTATCATTCGTCTCCATTCACTCCTATCTAACACGCTCATGCACACTTGCTGGAAGTCCAAGCCCCTCGCCCACAAAACCTCCTTTACCCCCTCTTTCCAACCCTTTCGAGGACGACCCCTACCCCTCTTTCCTTCCCCTATAGATTTATATGCTTTCCATGTCATTCTACTTTGATCCATTCTCTCTAAATGACCAAACCACCTCAACAACCCCTCTTCTGCCCTCTGACTAATGCTTTTATTAACTCCACACCTTCTCCTAATTTCCACACTCCGAATTTTCTGCATAATATTTACACCACACATTGCCCTTAGACAGGACATCTCCACTGCCTCCAACCGCCTCCTCGCTGCAGCATTTACAACCCAAGCTTCACACCCATATAAGAGTGTTGGTACTACTATACTTTCATACATTCCCTTCTTTGCCTCCATAGATAACATTTTTTGCCTCCACCTTTTTTCCCTCATCAATTCTATGATTAACCTCATCCTTCATAAATCCATCCGCTGACACGTCAACTCCCAAATATCTGAAAGCATTCACTTCTTCAATACTCCTCCTTCCCAATTTGATATCCAATTTTTCTTTATCTAAATCATTTCATACCCTCATCACCTTACTCTTTTATATATATATATATATATATATATATATATATATATATATATATATATATATATATATATATATATATATATATATATATATATATATATATTCAAATTTTAAAATATTTATAAAAAATAATCTTGTACTCTTGTTTTTATTTAAAGCATACGGTACACACGAGCATTGCTTGCAACTCTGTAGTAATAAGGTGTTTAATATAAAGTGTTTTAATGTTTTTAACGACGACTACTCAAATGTTTAAAAAAATATTGGGGGTTACCTACTCAGAGTAGCAGTCATAATATGTAATGTTTTTAGTTAGGCACTATGTGGCAATGTTACAGGCTACCTATTTTGAAGCATCTTATTTGTCCATTTTTTAAAAAGGATATAATTTTTCATATCTTTAGTGAATGATAAGACATTACACTGTTACTCTGTACACTGTTTTTCACAGAAATTATAATTCGTGGATTTCTGCCACATCTAGGAAAATAAATAACAAAAAAAGGCACAATACCGTGACTGGAACGATACACAAATAACCCGCACATAAAAGAGAGAAGCTTACGACGACGTTTCGGTCCGACTTCGACCATTTACAAAGTCACACTAACCAGAAATGGAGCAGGACGGCTATATATAGGCAGGAAGAGGTGGTGGTGGTGGTGGTGATGGCGGTGGTGATGGTGGTGGTGATCGTGGTGGTGATGGTGGTGATGGTGGTGGTCGTGGTGATGGTGGTGGTGGTGGTGATAGTGGTGATGGTGGTGGTGATGGTGGTGGTGGTGGTGGTGGTGGTGGTGGTGGTGGTGGTGGTGGTGGTGGTGGTGGTGGTGGTGGTGGTGGTGGTGGTGGTGGTGGTGGTGGTGGTGGTGATGGTGGTGGTGGTGGTGGTGGTGGTGGTGGTGGAGGTGGTGGTGGTGGTGGTGGTGGTGGTGGTGGTGGTGGTGGTGGTGGTGGTGGTGGTGGTGGTGGTGGTGGTGGTGGTGGTGGTGGTGGTGGTGGTGGTGGTGGTGGTGGTGGTGGTGGTGGTGGTGGTGGTGGTGGTGGTGGTGGTGGTGGTGGTGGTGGTGGTGGTGGTGGTGGTGGTGGTGGTGGTGGTGGTGGTGGTGGTGGTGGTGGTGGTGGTGGTGGTGGTGGTGGTGGTGGTGGTGGTGGTGGTGGTGGTGGTGGTGGTGGTGGTGGTGGTGGTGGTGGTGGTGGTGGTGGTGGTGGTGGTGGTGGTGGTGGTGGTGGTGGTGGTGGTGGTGGTGGTGGTGGTGGTGGTGGTGGTGGTGGTGGTGGTGGTGGTGGTGGTGGTGGTGGTGGTGGTGGTGGTGGTGGTGGTGGTGGTGGTGGTGGTGGTGGTGGTGGTGGTGGTGGTGGTGGTGGTGGTGGTGGTGGTGGTGGTGGTGGTGGTGGTGGTGGTGGTGGTGGTGGTGGTGGTGGTGGTGGTGGTGGTGGTGGTGGTGGTGGTGGTGGTGGTGGTGGTGGTGGTGGTGGTGGTGGTGGTGGTGGTGGTGATGGTGGTGGTGGTGGTGGTGGTGGTGGTGGTGGTGGTGGTGGTGGTGGTGGTGGTGGTGGTGGTGGTGGTGGTGGTGGTGGTGGTGATGGTGGTGGTGGTGGTGGTGATGGTGGTGGTGGTGGTGGTGGTGTTGGTGGTGGTGGTGGTGGTGGCGACGCTGGTGGTGGTGGTGGTGGTGGTGGTGGTGGTGGTGGTGGTGGTGGTGGTGGTGGTGGTGGTGGTGGTAGTAGTAGTAGTAGTAGTAGTAGTAGTAGTAGTAGTAGTACAAGAATGGTAGATAATACCGACAAGATGAAATTAAGACACATGCGCAACACCCGGGCATCCCTATCGTAGACGTTTCGCCATCCAGCCAGCCACTGGATGGCGAAACGTCCACAACAAAGACACCCAGACGCCGCACATGTGTCTCAATTTTATCAGTAGTGGTAGTAGTAGAAGTAGAAGAGGTAGTAGTAGTGGTAGTGGTAGAAGTGGTGAATAAGGAGGACGAGCCAGTCCAAAACAAAGGAAGGGGAGCACTGTAAGAGAGCTAGGTGCCCACAGAGGGAGAGCAAGTGCACAGAGTTGCGTGAAAGGGGAAGTGGTGAAATAAATAAATGAAAAAGGAACAGAAACACGAGACAGAAGAGAGAAAGACAACCCAGAAGAGAAAAAGGAAAGAGGAAAGGGGAAGAGGGAGAAGAAGAAAAAGAAAAGGAAAAATGAGGAGTCAGGTTAAGTCACGGGTGTTCTGAAGTTTGGAGCATTTTACAATGTAGTGGGAGAGGAAGGCATCTACAGAGACGAAGCCAGGACTAAGATTCATACAAGGAAAGTTGTGTATTAGAGAGGATTCAACTAGACGGCGACTGTTCGAGTTGGAAGTAGGGAAGACAGTTTTAGCAGAAGACCAGTCAATAGGATGGCTATGATCTCTGACGTGACAGAAAAGAGCATTGTTAGTGTCGGCAAGCCTAACACTATTTTTGTGCTCCCTAAGTCTGTAAGAAAGAGATCGACCAGTTTCTCCGAAGTATTGAAGAGGACAGGAGGAGCAAGAAATAGAGTAGACACCAGGAACATCTGTAGAGGGAGGAGAGGTATGAACGAGATTAGTGCGAAGAGTGTTAGTCTGGCGGAAGGTAAGCTTGACGTCTAAGGGACGGAGAGAATTGTTGAGATTAGAAAGACCGGAAATGTAGGGAAGGCAGAGGATAGAAGAGTTCACAGGAGTAGAGAGTTTGGGAGAGAAGAAATTATGTTTAGCACGTGAGAGGGCAGAGTCTATGAAATGGGAAGGATAGCCAAGACGGGAAAACGAATTATGAAGAGTGGAAATTTCTGCTGGAAGGAACTGAGGATCACAGATGCGGAGGGCACGGAGAAAGAGGGAGATAAGAACACTTTTGACAGGGGAAGCATGATAAGAAAAGTAGTGAATGTACGTGCCACTGTGCATAGGTTTTCGGTAAACGGAAAAGGAAAAACCTGTATCTGAGCGGTGGACATGGACATCAAGGAAAGGAGGCAAGGAATTAAGACTCCCATTCCGCTTTAAACTTAATGGAAGGGGCAAGATTATTAAGAGCTTCAAGAAAAGGTTGGAAGAGACTAAGAGTCATGAGGCCACAGAGCAAAGATGGCATCCACATAGCGGAGCCAGAGTGAAGGTTGCACATCGAGGGTAGGAAGAAGAACAGTCTCGAAGTATTCCATGTAAAGATTAGCAAGGACAGGAGAGAGAGGAGAACCCATAGCGACACCGAAGGTTTGAGAATAATATTTCCCTTGGAAGGAAAAGGAGTTAAGAGTCCACACAGACGCGGATAAGATCAAGAAAGACATCAGTAGGTATAGGGAGATGTAGAAACCCTTCATGGGCCTTCTCTCTAAGGAAATCAAGGACATCATCAAGAGGGACATTGGTGAAGAGGGACTCAACGTCAAAACTAAGCATCTTACAGGTTGGGAGAGAGCGAACCCGTTCAATGAAGTCTTGAGAGTGACGGAGGTGGGCAGGAGAAAAAGTACCAAGAAAGGGAGTGAGGGTTTTGGCCAGCCAAGAAGCAAGAGAATAAGAGACAGAACATCTTGAGGATATGATAGGACGAAGAGGAATATCAGGTTTATGAGTTTTGGGAAGGCCATAGAAATAGGGAAGAGAGGGACAGATGACACGAAACCGTTGAATAAGGTCAAAGTCAGGAGGACAGAGGTCGGAGAGAGTCCTTAGTTTCTTGCTGAAAGTTCTCTTGATGCGATCAAGAGGGTTGGAAACGAGAGGAGTGTAGGTACGTGAGTCAGAGAGCAAGACATCAGCTTTACGGAGGTAATCCTCGCGATCAAGGATAACTACCGAATTACCTTTGTCAGAAGATAGTATGACAATGTTAGTGTTGGATTTAAGAGAAGAAAGGGCAGGTTGGTAACGGCGTGGAAGGTGGTGATTCTTCGAAAACAGACTAACAAGAGCAGGAAGGAGAGCGCCACGAAAAGTGGACAGGTCAGTTAGATTACGGGAGCGAGATTGACGAAAGGAATCAAAAGAGCTAATCAGGGCAATACCAGCGCTAGGAGTAGGCGAAGTGGCAAAGGATGCCCGGGTGTTGCGCATGTGTCTTAATTTCATCTTGTCGGTATTATATACCATTCTTGTACTACTACTACCACCACCTCTTCCTGCCTATATATAGCCGTCCTGCTCCATTTCTGGTTAGTGTGACTTTGTAAATGGTCCAAGTCGGACCGAAACGTCGTCGTAAGCTTCTCTCTTTTATGTGCGGGTTATTTGTGTATAGAAAAATAACATTCTCGATCAGATTAGGTTATCCCAAATTAAGCTATATTTACCGATGTTATACAATCAATAACGAAACAACAGGTAGGTTACGTCTGGTATCGTGGGACGTATCGCAGTGCTTGAGAAAGCTGCTGTCCTCTACCTTACTGTTTACGTTGAAAGACATGCTGCCCAATAATGCTTCTTGTTTTCCTCAAATACTGTTTTCTTTCATGTTAACTAGGTAAGTTAATTCAGATTAGGTCTGGTCGTGTTAGATTATGCATAGCTATAAAAACGTATATTTAGCAAAAAAAAAAAATCAGCCAATTTGAAGAGTGTGCGAGAATGGTCTAGCCTATGACTAGAGAGTGATTTACCCCCTCCCTCCAGTCGTTTAAGTGGACTTGATCTTACTTTAAGATCAACACTCGCTAAAGTCATAAAACTACGGACACTGTAAACTGATAAATCATTCGACATCACACTCCCTGGGCTACACAATAAAAAACAAGATTGGTCTACAACCATCTCCGTAGCCAACCCGTCCTCTCTCAACGTTCTTCGTTATCTAGCTCGTTTACAAGCGTCTATTTCTAGACGCTCTTTCCTGAAAGACATCCTGCCAAAATATTTTTAACAGTATACTACATTTTAGGTTACATTAATTTAACATTAAATGACTTATATTTTTGTAGATCTTTACAGCTAATAATGAAATTACAAGAAACGGGGAGGGTTAAGAGCAGCGGGGTAAACATACTCACCAGCCTCTAAGGAAACTTGGGTATTTTATGGTGACTCAAGACCCTCAGTAAAGTGGCTGACATTAAAATGTGGACGTCGGTATTTTATTGTCATGCTTTCTTAATCTTGTTGGTGGTTCCCCGTTTTCTGTAGACGGGTCAAAATACACTTTCCCGTCATGCATCTTTACATTAATGCTAGCATATTATAATTCAATTTGGTTAACTGACTTTAATCTAATTTAACCTACAAGAGTTTGTACAGAAACTGGTAGAAATTAAAAAAAAAAAACTGATGTAAGGAAGACAACTTGAGATACGATCCACCCTTAATTTTGTTGGAAACCAAGGGCTCGTTATGTACATCTCTGAGAGTCGCTGTGAGCCAAGAAAAAAGGTAGTAATCTGAGGAGTGAAACTTAATCTTAAGGTATGTAGTAAACCAACTCTACCCTTACCCATGCTATCCCCTTACTTCTGCCCTTCGTAGATTTTAGGATCATCGCCCCCTGAGGATTGGTCCCTTACCAGGCCCCCCTTGTTGACATCCTCATTAATCAGTCTGTTGGTGATAGCAGCATGCACTGAAAGATAGGAACCACAGCCCGTATCTTGAGATTTTTCTTAGTTTTTCACTTTTTTACATGAAAGGCAATAAAATAATATAGTTACATTATAATTTAATGAATCAGAGAATTGTCACTCCTCAGCTCGTTTTTAAACCAGGCCTGAACGGTGAAGAAAATATTTGTGATGAATGGTTTTGAAAACCGACAAGTTGAAGAATTGAGACACTTATGCAACACATGGGAATCTTTATTGAAGAAACGTTTCGCCACACAGTGGCTTCATCAGTCCAATACAAAGTAGAAATGGGTAAGGAGAGTAGAAGTATGAGGTAATCAGTCCCTCAACTTTGTATTGGACTGATGAAGCCACTGTGTGGCGAAACGTTTCTTCAATAAAGATTCCCATGTGTTGCATAAGTGTCTCAAAGAAGAAAATATTACAGAAGTAGTAATTAGTTAATAGTCCCGGGAATCATCCCCATAGCACGGTGCTAGATCAAGCCAGTCTGGATAAAAGGATGGAAATAAATGGTATAAAATCCCGACACAATGGAAATATAAACACATGCAGTATACTGTGATCCTTTGTTGACAACGTTTCGCCCACACAGTGAGCTTTTTCAAGTATTTATAGTCAGGTTCAGAATGCTGGGTCAGGTGGAGAATGCTGCATCTGATGATCTACCGAGTGGGGTTATAGAGTCTAAAATCTTGGGTAGCTTGGAAGGGAGATTGGATAAGTATGTGAGCAGACATTCTGCAGTGTTCCTCCATTTCTATGTTCTTATGTGGGATAGCGATGAAGAAGTTTCTTGGCAAGTGGCTCAGCTATGTAATAGAAGCCATTGTTCTCGTTGAAGTTGTTGGATATGGAGATAAGCGATGATTCCAGGATTCACAAGCCTGGTATCCCACTGAGGCCCATATCTTCGGGAATAGGCAGTGCTCCCCACCAATTCTCAGGAATTCTCGCAAAACACCTCTCTAAACTCTTGGGCACTATCAGTTCAGCACATCTCAAACATTCGGGTGATCTTCACCGCATTCGCAACATCAACATCAGGAACAAGAAACTTTCCAGCCTTGACGTAACTTCCCTATTCACCAAAGTACCTACTGCACAAGCCATCGATCTCTTGCGCAGGAAAATTGACGATTCACTTGATCTTCCTATTCCAGCCAGCGATTTCATCGACCTTGTTGAACTAGGTGTTGGCTTTACGTGTTTCTCTTTCGAAAATCACCTCTTTCAGCAGACTTTTGGACTTTGAAGATGAATAGTTCAGAGAACCGACATGTTGATAAATTAGACACATGTGCAACTCTTGGGTATCTTTACTGAGGAAACGTTTCGCCACACAGTGGCTTCATCAGTCCATACGAAGGAGAATCTTGAAGAACAGGAGGAGAATGAGGTAATCAGTCCCTCAACCTTGAGACGATGTGGTCAGTCCATCAATCTTGAATAGAATACAGCATACGTGCGGAGAAGGAGCTTATAAACCGTAGGCAGGAGAGGTGCAGCAGTCATAGGTGGCACCACCTATGACTGCTGCACCTCTCCTGCCTACGGTTTATAAGCTCCTTCTCCGCACGAAACGTTGTCAATAAAGAATCACATTATACTGCATATGTGTTTATATTTCCACTGGATAAAAGGAAACATTGCAGGATCAAAAACTATTAAGAAGCACAAAGGCATGCGTTTACTGAAGGTAATTAAAAGTTTACAACATTTACCTGCCATCTTCTGCGTTCATGAAGCAGAAAAGAGACCAGCAGCACAGGAGCCGAGGTATACACAAACATTCAGTCTGTTACAATTAATGATGGGCACATGATCATGACATACAAAATACTCACGGTAATCAAAGTGGGTAGGGACAGGTTTTGAGATGCGAGTAGTGGGAGCCAGGAGACACAAATGACAACTAAAGATACAGATGAGCTATAGGGATGTTAGGTTTTTTTCTCTCTCAGTGTGGTAAATAAGTTAAATACAGTAGACGAAGACTGCAGACAAGTACAATACAGTTTCTAGAGAAGGTATGATCGGGTCTTGAGGGAAGGAATCAGTAAAGCAGGCCAATAAGAATTCAGAGGCAGGGTCATCTGCAGTGTAGTCGAAGTCTGCAAACACAAACAGTCAAGCTATACGCATTGTTCCATGTATGGAATCCAAATACTTTTGTCACTTCTATCAAACCAGAGATGCCTAGTCTCTGACCGGGCAGCAGGGCGATGACCCTCGGAAGCATCTATCAAGTATTCTTGAGGTACCTGTAGTCAACTCGGGGGGGTCATCGCTCCCATGGCTCGGTCCCAGAACAGACGTCCCAGCCCTTAGCTCGCATGCTGACAGCACAAGGACACAAATTTATTCCACTTGCCAAAATTCCCCACTAATTGATCATCTCATAGTGCTATTAACTCTGCAATGAGATTGACTCTGCAAGCCACTTCATTATCAATCTCATGTTAATAATGTCATGTTTACCTCTAAAGAGCAACATTGATATTTACCATTTATTATTTTGATATATCAGGCAATAAAGATTTAAGTGATGCTGTTAAGGAAGAAAGCAAATTATAGGGAATGCCTAAGACCGGTTGATTAACTTCACTGCTACAGGAAGATAACATCCGATTATGAATTATGTCTGAGTAAGGAGTGGCGATCAACCAGGTAATCAGATTACTGAGAGTAGCAAGCTCTACACCATAGAGGTATCCTGCGCAAGAACACTTGTGAACATGATGTACAACCACTCAGTACACTTACAGTAAACCTGTGAATAACAAGCTCTACACCAACTAGTACATTTACACCTGCGAACACCAATCTTTACTCGACCATTGTACAAATTACGAAAAGAAAACTTGACAAGCTCTTTTAGGCAGTTCCTGATCAGCCTGACTGTGGTTACAACATGGGACTGTGTGTCACTAACACAACTAACCAAACTGGTAAGAAAAAAAAAACACGTATATTAGGTAATGTCAAGATTTTTCATTGCATTGTCTGTTTACTACTTGTCAGCGCTACGCTGTTATCGAGTATATAAATAACATAAGAGACCAAGCCGTTAACCTGGAAGCCTGATCTTAGACTAGGCCACTGAAGCCATGATCCCTGGAACTATTAATGGATTAAATCATGCGGTATATACGCGTGTCCCGCACATCACACTTTTGCCACCCAACTTTGTCTTGATCTTTGTTGTGAAGTCATACGGGTTACCAACTATAATACACAACACTTATAATGAAAGTGTAAGTAAAGGGACCATAAGTGGAATTACCGAAAAACCCCTGGCTGTCTTCAAGATGGCACTTGATAACTTCCTCAAGTAAGTTCCTGAGTAGCCAGGCTCTGGTGCCTACGATAAATTGCGTGTGACCAACAGCAACAAGCAGACTGATCAGGGCATCAACCAGAAGGCCTGTCTGTGACCGGGTCGCGGGCCCAGATTCAACAACAGGTAGGATATAACAAAAAAAAAAAAGGCACAATACCGTGACTGGAACGATACACAAATAACCCACGCATAGAAGAGAGGAGCCAACTTGGACCATTTACAAAGTCACACTAACTTTGTAAATGGTCCAAGTCGGACTGAAACGTCGTCCTGAGTTCCTCTCTTCTATGCGCAGGTTATTTGTGTAGAGGTGGGCAACAATTAGATTCACCTCTGCTCATCTTAGTGGTAACCCTTCACCCTCCTTTCGTGCACTACTTCTCTAACTTTTTTTTTCCATTTCTCTTTCTTCCCAGTCTGTCCTTTTCTCTGTTCTCCGCCTCGCTTTCCATCTCCGTCTCTCCTTTCTCATAAAGCTCATCGCAGTCGGCGTATTCAGCACAAAGTTAAGAGCAAACCTTCCCGCGATGCTGGATCTTAACTGGATAAATGTTGTCTCCTTTTTATGTTTAACTCTCTGGTATCCCCAAGACTATAAAGGAAGTGTTTGGGGATTAGGAAAGGGAATGTAAAGGTGGGGAGTTGTGGGAGGGTGGAGTCGACTAGGGGATTTTGGGTGCGAGTAGATTTAGTGATTAAGGTAAAAGCAGAACATAGTGGGAGGATGCATGAAAAGTAGAGTAGGCAAGGAAATAGAGCAGAGTATAAGAATGTATTAGATAGTAGATACTGAGGTAAAACACAGGTATATGTTAGTATTAGTATTTGTAGGTAATTGTGAATAATATTCACTTGGTTGTCTTCATCCTATTTAAGTGTTATCAAGACCGTGATGTGTGTACTAGCCAATTTGTTTACTGGAGTCAAGCTACATCTTCTGCCTCAGCCTATAAATTATATTAATTCGTATAACAGTGGGTAGTGTAGAAAACTCAAGAGGATCGTCAAACAGAACGAAAGGACCTTGCGAAAGACTTGGAAATAATTATATCAGCTGACCTTTCTTTCAAAGAACATAATAAGACAAAGGTCACACCAGCCAGGAGTGGGTAATGAGAACCTTCAAAACAAGGAAAATAATGCCAATGGTGACACTTTTAAATTTGCTAGTGCTCCCTCATTCGGAATATTGCTCAGTGTTGACATCCCCGTTCAGGGCAGGAGGAAATATCAGAGCTGGAACAGATACAGAGATCGTTTAAAGCCCGTAAAACTAGTAAAGCATTTAAATTACCGGGAACGCCTTAAAATCTTAAATATGTACTCACTGGAGCGGAGGAGAGATACATGATAACATATACCTGGAAAGTACTCAAAGAGCCTGGTCCCAAATCTGGACACTGCCATAACAACATACTGGAGCGAGAGATAGGGGAGGAAGTGCAAAATAAACCCAGTGAAAAGCAGGGGTGTGATGGGCACAATAAGGAACACTGTATCAATATCCTACCATAAAATATCAGAAACACTTCTGGAATAAGTGTAGAAGTCTTCAAGAGGAAGCTAGATAAGTATCTTCACCAGATGCCAGAGCAACCAGACTGTGATGGATATGTGGGGCAACGGGCCTCCAGCAGCAACAGCCTGGTTGACCAGGCTAGCGCCAAACGAGCCTGGCCCATGACCGGGTTCCGGGAGTAGACTCTCGAAACTCATCAAAGGCATATCAAAGATTTCTTTCCCTCTTGGACCTAATCGTAGTGTACTATATACTGTACCGTAACTGTATTTTCACCAGAACTTTGGTCATTATACACGTTGTTCAGCACTTCTTGTGTATCCCCCTTACTTTAACACTGGCGCCGCATTAGCAGATTGGCAGATTTGTAAATGACTCTCTCTTCTCTCGGTATCCATGGAGATACGTTGTCAGGCCTCATGACCTTCGCTGAGCGCAGTTCCTGATCTTGATCGCCAACTTTGTCGTGTAGATTTCTCCCTCGCCTGAGGCTCCGTCCCGTCTCGTCTTTCATGATATAATTTTCCTATGGAAAAACCTTCCTGGCTCTTATGTGAAGTTCTTTGCATACTTCTCTTATCTTGTGAGAACTCCTCTTATCTTGTTCACCCCTAACACCTCAACATTCACTCTCCTGTCCACCTTATCCGGCGCTCAACGAACATCACACAAAAGTAAAATCTTTTAAAATGTCTCTATTTAGACAGATATCATTATCTTAAGATGCTTCAGCTCATTACCTGTTCTGAGGGCTACTACTCGGTGTGTGTGTGTGTGTGTGTGTGTGTGTGTGTGTGTGTGTGTGTGTGTGTGTGTGTGTGGGTAGTGTACTCATCTAGTTGTGGTTGCAGGGGTCGAGTCATGGCTCCTGGATCCGTCATGTCATTCACATGTACAAGAAACAGCACCGGGCCTAGAACTAATCCTTGTAGAACCCCTCTCGCCACATACACCCACTCGGACACCTCATCTCGTACCAACACACGCTGTCTCCTTCTGCTGTTCCTGCCTGCTCTAGTTTTTCAACTAGTCTCTTGTGGGGTACTTTGTCAAAAGCTTTCTTACAGTCCAAGAAGATGCAGTCTACCCAGCTCTCTCTCTCTCTCTCTCTCTCTCTCTCCTGTCTTATTTCTGTTACCTTGTCGTAGAACTCCAACAGTTTAGTAACGCAGGATTTCCCTACCCTGAAGCCGTGTGGTTGTCAGGTATGAGCCCATTCCTTTCTAGGTGCTCCATCACTCTTCTTGTGATAATCTTCTCCATAACATGTCAGCGACACTGGCCTGTAATTTAGCGCAGCCTGTCTGTCACCTTTCTTAAAATTCGGGGCTACATTTACTGCCTTCTGTACCTCAGGCAGTTGCCCTGTTTCGACAGATTTATTGAAGATTGCTGTTAGTGGCACACAAAGTGCATCTGCTCCCTCTCTCACTACCCAATATGCGTGTGTAAATTAATGAATATGCCTGTCTACCTCTCCATTATTGGTTGGTGGGGAGTAGGTGGGTGCTTGGAAGGAAGAAGATAAAGTAAGTTAAGAGGCAAGAGGTTAGAGAAGTATAAGCAGACATAGCAGTGCTGAGCGGAGACTCTCGGGTGAGGATGATGTAGATCAATACACCACTTGATTCAACATAAAAAAAAAATGATGTGCGGGCGGCAGCTCTTGATCTGCTGCCACTCTTCCCCTGCAACTACTGAATACAGAGTACACGTGTGAGCTGGATTTTCACACCCCTTCCTCGTCCACTGTACACCAGACAGCTACGGAGAAATGAGGAAACTACAATGTGATGATAGCGTACATGAGAAGGAAGGAGTAGGACAGAAGCAGCCTTAGTGTTAAGAGGAGAATGAAGAGTTATAAAGGGAAGAGAGAACATGGGGAGAACGACAAAGGGAAAAAGGAGATAAAAAGGGAATTTTTTTTTTATGAATAAAGCAAGTACAAAATTTAAAGACCAACAACACTAACGTTAAACATTATCAAGATTTCTGAAACGGTTTTAAGAAGGAAAATTGCCTGTCACATCGCAATGCAACAATTGCATAACCCAAGTAGCATTATTCAACAATGCGACCATGGTGTAACATCGCACAAAATGCATGTAAACGGAATAAACAGAAAAATGGGCAGAGGGATATAAACTATAACTTCCTAACAAACTGAACCCAAAGACAAAGAGTAAACAGAGTGAAAAATTATATTTTGCCGAAGCAGCTAGTTTATTGTACACCCTTTATCCATCCCGTGGATGGTGGCACAAGAGCATATGGATATATAAAAGACCTAGGAACTAGGCCCCAAAAATGGTTAACAGGAGCACCTTTAAATTTATATCCATAGGTGGTTTATCTATTGCAAGTAAATTTAGGAAATTTGTTTAAATATGTCTGGTATCTTATTTTCATTAATAAAATATCTTGATATATCACATAGGTTATTTTATTATTTTGTTTATCTTTAAATTCTGGTTACCGGTGATCAAGAAGTTAACTTACTTCCAATTATTACTGTTTCATTTACTGAATACGACAGGAGTTAGGTTGTTAGGTCTGATGATGATTCCGGAGGCCATTGCCCCTGTGGCCCGAATGCAGACCAGGCCTTCTAGCCGAGATCTTGATCAGCCAGGCTATTGGTACTTGTCGCACGTTGTCTAACGTAGGCACCTAAGCCCAGCTGGTTAGAAACTGTCTTGATTCACCTATCAACTTTCGCCTCGTAGACTGTTTAAGGGTCTGATATATATGAAGAGTGTTGAAAAGTGTTCACTGCTTTACACTTATTGAGATATCTCTAAGTGCACTCACTGCATCCCTGCTTTTCAATGAGCAGTTACAACCATCACTTTCACGTGCACTGGCAGTACTCTCCCATCCCTCACTCCATCACCTTTACGCACACACGCACGCACGCACACACACACACACACACACACACACACACACACACACACACACACACACACGCACGCGCACACACACACACACACACACACACACACACACACACACACACACACACACACACACACACACACAAGATTTAAAGAGGTATTTACAGTGGAAACCAGTAGGACTCCAAGAAATCAGAACTGGGGGGCACACCAGCAAGTGCTGGATGAGGTACATATAACCAAGGAGGAGGTGAAGAAGCTGCTATGCGAACTTGACACCTCAAAGGCGGTGGGACCAGACAACATCTCTCCATGGGTCCTTAAAGAGGGAGCAGAGATATTGTGTGAGCCATTAACAAAGATCTTCAACACATCATTTGAAACTGGGCAACTCCCTGAGGTATGGAAAATGGCAAATGTAGTCCCAATTTTTAAAAAGGGAGGCAGACATGAGGCACTAAACTACAGACATGTATCACTAACATGTATAGTATGCAAGGTCATGGAGAAGATCATCAGGAGGAGAGTGGTGGGGCACCTGGAAAGAAACAAGGGTATAATTGACAACCAGCACGGTTTCAGGGAAGGAAAATCCTGTGTCACAAACCTACTAGAGTTTTATGACAAGGTGACAGAAGTAAGACAAGAGAGAGCAGGGTGGATCGACTGCATAATTTTGGACTGCAAGAAGGCCTTCGACACAGTTCCTCACAAGAGGTTACTGCAAAAGCTAGAGGATCAGGCACACATAACAGGAAAGGCACTGCAATGGATCAGAGAATATCTGACAGGGAGGCAACAACGAGTCATGGTACGCGACGAGGTGTCAGAGTGGGCGCTTGTGACAAGCGGGGTTCCACAGGGGTCAGTCCTAGGACCTGTTCTGTTCTTGGTATATGTGAACGACATAACGGAAGGGATAGACTCAGAAGTGTCCTTGTTTGCAGATGATGCGAAGTTAATGAGAAGAATCAAATCGGACGAGGATCAGGCAGGACTACAAAGAGACCTGGACAGGCTACAAGCCTGGTCCAGCAACTGGCTCCTTGAATTTAACCCTGCCAAATGCAAAGTCATGAAGATTGGGGAAGGGCAAAGAAGACCGCAGACACAATATAGTTTAGATGGCCAAAGACTGCAAACCTCACTCAAGGAAAAAGATCTGGGGGTGAGTATAACACCGAGCATATCTCCTGAGGCACACATCAATCAGATAACTGCTGCAGCATACGGGCGCCTGGCAAACCTACGGATAGCGTTCCGATACCTCAGTAAGGATTCGTTTAAGACTCTGTATACCATCTACGTCAGGCCCATACTGGAGTATGCAGCACCAGTTTGGAATCCACACCTAGTCAAGCACGTCAAGAAATTAGAGAAAGTGCAAAGGTTTGCAACAAGACTAGTCCCAGAGCTACGGGGATTGTCCTACGAAGAAAGGTTGAGGGAAATCGGCCTGACGACACTGGAGGACAGGAGGGTCAGGGGAGACATGATAACGACATATAAAATACTGCGCGGAATAGACAAGGTGGACAAAGACGGGATGTTCCAGAGATGGGACACAGACACAAGAGGTCACAATTGGAAGTTGAAGACTCAGATGAATCAAAGGGATGTTAGGAAGTATTTCTTCAGTCATAGAGTAGTCAGGCCATGGAATAGCCTAGAAAGGGATGTAGTGGAGGCAGGATCCATACATAGTTTTAAGGCGAGGTATGATAGAGCTCATGGGGCAGGGAGAGAGAGGACCTAGTAGCAATCAGCGAAGAGGCGGGGCCAGGAGCTGTGAATCGACCCCTGCAACCACAAATAGGTGAGTACACACACACACACACACACACACACACACACACGCATACACACACGCATACACGCACGCACACACGCACGCACACACACACGCATACACGCACGCATACACGCACGCATACACGCACGCATACACGCACGCACACACACACACACACACACACACACACACACTTTTAAATCTCATAGAGTGACACTGTATAGGCAGTGGGTCCGGCGGGGCTGGTCTTCCACCCCTGCAACTCCCCTACTTCCACAGTGAGAGTTAATCCTCCCTCACCCTTATACAAGCTCCTCGCTGCAGCTAAGCCTCGGCCATGCTACAAGCTACTCTCATCTCTTCCTGCCAGTTTCCATTTCCAGTTTATGATAAACTTTTGCAAAGTAGTGTAGACTAACATGCCAGGTGTTAAAAACCAGATAGTAGTATAGACCAACATGTCCGTGTCAAAACCAAGACAGTAGTATAGACCAACATGTCCGTGTCAAAACCAGACAGTAGTATAGACCAACATGTCCGTGTCAAAGACCAGACAGTAGTATAAACCAACATGTCTGTATCAAAGACAGGCAGTAGTGTAGACCAGAGTAGTATAGACCATGTCTGTGTCAAAGACACTCAGTAGGCTAACATGCCTGTATCAAAGACCAGACAGTAATGTAGACCAACATACCTGCATCAAAGACAGGCAGTAGTGTAGACCAACATGTCTGTGTCAAAGACAGGCAGTAGTGTAGACCAACATGTCTGTGTCAAAGACAGGCAGTAGTGTAGACCAACATGTCTGTGTCAAAGACAGGCAGTAGTGTAGACCAACATGTCTGTGTCAAAGACAGGCAGTAGTGTAGACCAACATGTCTGTGTCAAAGACAGGCAGTAGTGTAGACCAACATGTCTGTGTCAAAGACAGGCAGTAGTGTAGACCAACATGTCTGTGTCAAAGATAGGCAGCAATGTAGACTAATATACCTGCATCAAAGAGCTATATATGATAATTAAGTATCTGACTTTCACGGATAATAAACAAGTGATCACACGCGGCACTTGAATATGTAATATTCTTATCACATTTTGACTGATGTAGTGCCTCAAGCGAGTTTCTGTTCAACTTGACTGTAGTGCATACGATGGACTGCGGGTGGTGGGCATCAACAGTCTGATCGATCAAGGCAGCAACAAGTAGGTCTGGTCTATAATCAGGTAACCTAACCTATACACAAGTTTTGTTATTGTTTTATTCATGGGAAAGGCTGCAACGCTTGGGGAATGAGACAATCAGATATGACCCGATGAAAAGGAATGCAGCTCCAATTCCTTTGAACAAAATCTCTTCACCCGTATCAACGCACCTTCCTTGAAGGCTGGTTGAGTTTGAGCTTACAAGAATTAAATAAACTCTCAGACCAAAAATTAATATTCATCCTTAAGGGATGTTTTTAATACGTTTACCTAACACAATATTAAGTTTGACATACTTATTACTGGTGTCAGCAACTTTTCTACGCTGGGAGCCCAGCCTGAAGCCAAGTTATCCTGGTGACCAGGTGATTACACAGGCATTCCTGTTAGGAAATCTGTCCTATATTCTAAGTCGATTTTTCACATACTGTTTTCAGCAAATTTCTCGATCTACGGTATTTAGGTTAGGTGTGACTGTCGTCTAATAAAAAGTATTAACCAATTGTAAAGTACCACAACCCGATAAGTGAAATACTGTGTTCTATTAAAAGAGACGATATATCAGTTCTTTTGAAGGGATACCTTTGAAGAGTTTCCAGAGTTTCAGTACTCTCGGAGCCCGGCCATGGGCCAGGCTCGTGGGAGAACAAAACAAACGGCGACACACATTAAAGCACATTGCAACACAGATGATCACTGTGAGAAGTCACCCATGCGACTGTCTTTACCACAGTGAAATACTGACTTTGATTAGGATGGGCTCTCTGTTTTAAAGGCTCTCACAACCTAATTTTTTTGTTCAAGTTGAAGATACGTCTGTTTAAGTTCTGTTCTATAAACGTTATGATAAACAGACTATTACATGTGTTCCCTACTTTTTGAGTGATTCATTTATTGTATCAAATCATTTAACTTTTGTCGCCGTCGAACATTTTTTTTTCCATTTCCAAATGTAATGATTTTGTTAATACCTTATTGTCATTTTCAATGCCTTTTTTTTTTTTGCAAGCAGCATTAATGATAGTTTTGGTAACGGTCGTAAAAAAAAAAGATATAGGTTGTGTTTTTGTCCGCTTTGAGGATGAGACCGAATAAAGATACAGGAGTTGTGATGGTGGAACTGAACTTCTGTACTCAAAACTGTATTGTCTATCACACAACTGTCAAATTTATGAAACCTATTCGCAGAATCTTGCAAACAATGTCTACATTCAGATTTTTTCCTTCAATACATCTGTGATTTTTTTTTTCACTGGTTAAGCAGGTGGAGAGAGAGAGAGAGAGAGAGAGAGAGAGGGGAAGGGGGGGCTCGTCTTGCTATATAAGCTGTATTAACCTGAGTTGTAAGGTTCCTTTCCTCCCGTAAAATTGCTACGTTGATTTCTTATCACCTCTCAAGTCTTTAACTGTGAAATAGAACTATGTCCGGAGTTTTTAAGACTGAATTACAACTTAACAAACGCTAACTCTCCATAATGCACAATGTGATAATTGCTATTTTTTTTTATCTCTGCATAATATATAGTAGGTCATTTTTTATTTTTTATAAAAATGAAAGCGAAAAAATTTGTATAATGAACTTGTAGCTATTCGATATCCCAGTTCGCTAAAATAAATTCTGGATATTCTAGTTCCGCTGAATCAACAACTTTTTTCTTTTACATACTCAGTAACATTTTGTGGTTCTCAGTCTACAAGCCTCCTCCCTTATGTTGGAAACTACCTGTTACCTGGAGGGTATTCCGGGGATCAACGCCCCCGCGGTCCGGTCCACGACCAGGCCTTCCGGTGGATCAGGGCCTTATCAACCAGGTTGTTACTACTGGCCGCACGTAGTCCAACGTACGAACCAGAGGCCGGCTGATCCAGCACCCTGTCCAGCTCCCTCTTCAAGACAGCCAGGGGTCTATTGGTAATTCCTCTTATGCATGGTGGGAGGTTGTTGAAGTCTTGGGCCCCGGATACTTACTGTGTTTTCTCTTGGTGTACCAATGGCGCCCCTACTTTTCATTACGGGTATTTTGCGCCGGCTCCCAGTCTTTTACTTTTGTAGGGAGCGATTTCTGTGTGCAGATTCAGGACCATTCCTTCTAGGATTTTCCAAGTGTAGATTATGATATCTCTCTCGCCTGCGTTCCAATGAGTACAAGTCAAGTGTTTCCAAGTGTTCCCAGTAGTTAAGATGTTTGATGGAACTTATATGTGCAGTAAGCTCTCTACATCTGCAATTTCACCTGCTTTGAACAGAGATGTTACTGTACAGCAGTATTCCAGCCTAGAGAGAACAAGTGATCTGAAAAGGATCATCATTGGCTTGGCATCTCTTGTTTTGAACGTTCTCATTATCCATCCTATCATTTTCTTCGCAGCTGTGATCGTGGCACTGATGTGATCCTTGAAAGTAAGATCCTCAGACATTACCACTCCCAGGTCCCTCACATTATTTTTTCGCTCTATTATATGATCACAGCATGTAGTATACTCAGTTCTAGTAATTATCTCCTCCAGTTTTCCATAACGGAGTAGTTGGAATTTGTCTTCATTGAACATCATATTGTTTTCTAAAACAGCTGACACTGGTTTTCAATTTAGATATTGTTCTTCCCCCCATTTTTTTTTTTTTTTTTGCTGGAGCAGCTTTCTGTTCCTTTTGCATTTATTTTCTCTGTTAAGTTTTAATTTGTGTGTTTTTTTTGTAACTTGTAAATTAAGTTTCTTTCGTTGGGACACTTGAATCGCTTGAGCAATTCAGCAACCCGTTTTCTTAGGTAGAGTCGTCTGTATTCTTTCTGTCTGACCTCTCTTTTTAATCTCTCTCTGAGGGACATATTTTATTCAGTGAGCGCGCCTCTGTATTCAGCTTTTCTATGCATCGATTTAGAGTTAAGAGCGCTCAGGACGGTTTCCAAGGGAATATTGGATAGTGCCTTGTTTATTATGTTCCAATCAATAACGCTATTGTTGGAGTTCTATTTACTTAGCATTCCCTCCCGCTGAGTATTATTTGGGATGTAGCCCATGAATTTATCCTTGTTTGTACTATAATGACATTGTCAGCTGAATGTTATATTTTACATTATTATATCTGCTTAGTTCCTCCTCTTCGTGATGATTAACAAAAAATATTATAATTTCTCATCAGTCTATATTGCTTTTATACCTTTTTTGTCAAAAAAGTTTTAGGGCTCTGATCTAGACTGTTTCCAAGAAGATTATCAGATACAATGCTACTGTTGGTCATCTTTCCCTTTAAAGTTTGGAGAGTGAATTCTAGGATGATAATTATTGATGAAGGATTTTTTTTTGTGAGGTGTGTCGTCTAGTCCTTTACCTGAAACAAGTGACAGATCAGGTTTTGATAGTCACGTACGCCTCTGGGTCTATGACAGTAACAACCTAACTGACCAGGCAATCAACAATAGTTTGGCCTCAGGCCGGGCTTCGAAAAACTCAAAACCAATCAAAGGTATGTAAAGCGTGTATAAAACCCACGTTTTGTGTCTGGCGTGTATTTATCCTGCGCTACCTACTGGCTTTTAATGTTGTCATCTGTGTGGTGAGCGTTAGTGTTTGTCTATCTGTCTTTTGCATCGTTTCTCTCCACACCTGAGTTGTCATATAATTGGATTCACGTTAGGTTTACACTAACCCCATGCCAACGCATAGAACAACGTAATATGGAAGTATACGACCAGAGAGAACGATCCGGGGGTCCAGTGCAGAAATAACACAGACGAACCAACAACAAAAGGTCAGTGAACTCATCAAATGACACAAAATAATTGTACCTGGTGATGGATCCGCGAATTATCGCATCCGTGGCCCGGTCCCAACAAATAAAAAACAAGATACAAAGAACAACAAATACTGCAAAATAATAAATACTGAAACTATCACAAATCAGAAGTGGAAAAGGAGAGTTAGGGTGACCCAAAGTAGTAACGCATTCATCATATCTTACCAAAAGTGTGGTGACAATACAGTTTAGATGGTCCGCGGAACTAAACTTTCTCACCCCTCCTTTAGCGTGCAGACATTGAACTTTCCATACTTAGGACTCAAATTCGGCTACCTGGTTTCCTCAAATTCCCTCAACTGCTACCTTGTTCATACTAACAGCACGTCAGGTCACAGAAACTACTCACTACTATAACTTACGAAATCGTAATAACACGATTGCATAGAAACCACGGAGTTTTAGAGCTCACTTGCCATGGATTCAAACTCCACCCGTTCCATGGTTTGTTTACTCATTATTATCGAGGTTTCCTTTGTGGACTGTATGCCAAAATGTACATGACTTCTGAAACTCCATAAAGAAAAGGATACTACAAAACAGGTCTATGATGGGCACTCGGTATACTGCGGAGAAAGCTTAAGACTAGTGACCTGCAGGAAGCCCTAAAAACGGTGGAAATAGGCTTACCTCACAAAGGAGGCAGTAAAGACATTGTTAAAGTCTCTGGAGAAATTCTAAGAAGTCAACCTGACAGCCGGATGGAACTACATCACCTACGACTACACGGATCTAGTGAAGGTAAAACCTCTATTAATTGGTCACTATGACAAGCTCGCCACTATGACTAGCTCACCACTATGATAAGATCGCCACTATGACAAGCTCACCACTGTGACAAAATCACCACTATAACAAGCTCGCCACTATGACAAGCTCATCACTATAAGAAGATCACCACTATGACAAGATGACCACTATGACAAGCTCGCCACTATGACAAGCTCATCACTATAAGAAGATCACCACTATGACAAGAACATCACTATGACAAGATGACCACTATGACAAGCTTGCCACTATGACAAGCTCGCCACTATGACAAGCTCGCCACTATGACAAGCTCGCCACTAAGACAAGTTCACCACTGTGACAAGAACATCACTATGACAAAATCACCACTATGACAAAAACCAGAATTTGGATGTTATATACTTGTATATATTGACAAATTTGGTCATGAAGTGAGCACAAAATGTCAGCTGAACGGAGAACAGGTGAAGTAGGGAGGCTGATATTAAACAGCGCACAAATCACAACGAACCAACAGTAAATAAGACAAAATCCAGTTTAGATATAATCTACACCCAGCATGAACATAAAAAAAAAACTCAGGTAAAAGTGTAGAAAAAAATTAAGCTAACGTAATATTATTAACATTCATGGGTAAGCCCGAAGCCCGTAGGGGGGGGGGGTCATATAGCGCCGAGGAAATGAGATAGTAAGCATATTTCGTCCAAGGGAAGGTTAGTTCCAATTTCGTGGATCAAAAACTCTTCACCAGCATCAAGTAGTCTTGCCTAAAGGGGTTGCTCAAGAGCTTCAACCCGACATTGCTAATGATTTACGGCGACCAACGGGAAACAAGATGTTCTGCGGTGAAAAAAAACTGAGCCATGGAAAATAATGAAATAAAAAAAAAGCGGCTACAGGATATATAAAGCAGTCAGTTCCACTAATAATAACAACCAGGGAAGATAACATCGGACGGACGACCTGTCGTTTAAAGAAATTGACAAAGCAAATGTAACCTCGGTCACGATAATTATAGGGCGGGTTATGGTAACTTTTAAAATAGTGGATGACGCACCACCGATACTCAAGATACTCGTGATATTTAGTAACTCTGTGCTGGCATCTTGGAAGGCAGGTGAAAATGTCTGAGCTCTGTGCTGGCATCTTGGAAGGCAGGTGAAGATATCGTATCTATGTGCTGGCATCTTGGAAGGCAGGTGAAGATATCGTATCTCTGTGCTGGCATCTTGGAAGGCAGGTGAAGATATCGTATCTCTGTGCTGGCATCTTGGAAGGCAGGTGAAGATATCGTATCTCTGTGCTGGCATCTTGGAAGGCAGGTGAAGATGTCTGAGCTCTGTGCTGGCATCTTGGAAAGCAGGTGAAGATATCTGAGCTCTGTGCTGGCATCTTGGAAGGCAGGTGAAGATATCGTATCTCTGTGCTGGCATCTTGGAAGGCAGGTGAAGATATCGTATCTCTGTGCTGGCATCTTGGAAGGCAGGTGAAGATATCGTATCTCTGTGCTGGCATCTTGGAAGGCAGGTGAAGATATCGTATCTCTGTGCTGGCATCTTGGAAGGCAGGTGAAGATATCTGAGCTCTGTGCTCGCACCTTTGAAGGCAAAATACCTGAGCTCTGTGTTCGCATCTCTCAAGACAAGTGAAGATACCCGAGCTGTGTGTTCGCTTCTTTCACGGGATGTGAAGATATCTGAGGTGGAGTTATCCCAGCTAGACAAATCTGCAGCGATCTTTTACTGCTATCATAAAAAGAATTAATGCCATAGTTCAGATGATGTGAACCACTGGGAACGCCCTTGAAGCACTCGGGCTGTGCTGAGTGAAACGTACACGGGAGATTTCTCTGATATTCTTATTTATGGAAAACGCTCCAAGCTCAGGTTTCTAATCCACATTCTACATGGACAGCTCACTAGAGTAAGAGAAACTGTGCGAGGTGTAAGACATGCCTGTGACCGTTTTCGAGGATTCTTCTCTCGCAACCCACTCTCAGCCCAAGCATCTGTGTTGTCCGCCTGGTCATCTACACTGTTGGTGCTAGCGCATCACACTCACATAGCCATCACGGCCCAGCTGATCAGCTCAATCATACTAATAATTACGAAGAGCTAAACCCGTAAGGGTCACATAAATCCTAGAAAACAGGAGGTAATCAGTCTTCAGCCGAGGAAATGGAGGATTGCCCCAATTCCTTGCATCAAGAGCCCAAAACCCGTGTCAACGTACCCCCCTTTGATGGGAAGTTCATTCAATAATTGAGGCTCACTGTAAAGCCTTTTCAAGCAAATCTAACATGGTTGAAGGAAGGAGTGTGTCTTCAGGTCAGTGTAGCCTCCTGCACGCTGCGTCGTACCGCCTAGTTTACTAAATGTATTTCAGTCACTCCGCAACCGTATTGCTTAACCCCAGTTCCTTGTGCCACTATGCACTCGATGGGAATAGTTCAATGTGCGGCATAAGTTTCTAATGAAGTTAAATATCAACCTTGAAGACTTTAAGTGCACCAGAAGAAGCATTCACAAATTATTACATTTAAATAAATATCCCAACCCCAAACAAAGGCAAATTAGGACATACAAAACCCCAAACTAATTTCAATCTTCTTGTTTTGAAGCCAGACGGAAGCGGCATTATTTTATCTCAAGGAATATCCTAAAATATAGAACATTAAGTTTGAACCTCTCAGATGTTGCATTATCAAATTATCAGCAATAAGGATTGAAGC
>NC_091301.1:23472007-23514507 GCF_038502225.1 Cherax quadricarinatus | reverse complement strand
CAGGAGAATAAGGAGAGCAGTCGTAGAGCCAGAAACGAATATGCACAGATAAGAAGGAAGGCCCAAAGACAATATGAAAACGACATAGCAGCGAAAGCCAAATCTTACCCGAAACTGTTGTACAGCCACATCAGGAGGAAAACAACAGTCAAGGACCAGGTAATCAGGCTAAGGAAGGGAGGAGGAGAGACAACAAGAAATGACCGTGAAGTATGTGAGGAACTCAACAAGAGATTCAAAGAAGTGTTCACAGAGGAGACAGAAGGGGCTCCAGAAAGACGGAGAGGTGGGGCACACCACCATGTGCTGGACACAGCGCACACAACCGAGGAAGAAGTGAAGAGGCTTCTGAGTGAGCTAGATACCTCAAAGGCAATGGGGCCAGATAACATCTCCCCATGGGTATTGAGAGAGGGAGCAGAGGCGCTATGTGTACCCCTAACAACAATATTCAATACATCTATCGAAACAGGGAGATTGCCTGAGGCATGGAAGACAGCAAATGTAGTCCCAATCTTTAAAAAAGGAGACAGACATGAAGCATTAAACTACAGACCAGTGTCACTGACATGTATAGTATGCAAAGTCATGGAGAAGATTATCAGGAGAAGAGTGGTGGAACACCTAGAAAGGAATGATCTCATCAACAGCAGCCAACATGGTTTCATGGACGGGAAATCCTGTGTCACAAACCTACTGGAGTTCTATGACATGGTGACAGTAGTAAGACAAGAGAGAGAGGGGTGGGTGGATTGCATATTCTTGGACTGCAAGAAGGCGTTTGACACAGTTCCACACAAGAGATTGGTGCAAAAACTGGAGGACCAAGCAGGGATAACAGGGAAGGCACTACAATGGATCAGGGAATACTTGTCAGGAAGACAGCAGCGAATCATGGTACGTGGCGAGGTGTCAGAGTGGGCACCTGTGACCAGCGGGGTCCCACAGGGGTCAGTCCTAGGACCAGTGCTGTTTCTGGTATTTGTGAACGACATGACGGAAGGAATAGACTCTGAGGTGTCCCTGTTTGCAGATGACGTGAAGTTGATGAGAAGAATTCACTCGATCGAAGACCAGGCAGAACTACAAAGGGATCTGGACAGGCTGCAGACCTGGTCCAGCAATTGGCTCCTGGAGTTCAATCCCACCAAGTGCAAAGTCATGAAGATTGGGGAAGGGCAAAGAAGACCGCAGACGGAGTACAGTTTAGGGGGCCAGAGACTACAAACCTCACTCAAGGAAAAAGATCTTGGGGTGAGTATAACACCAGGCACATCTCCTGAAGCGCACATCAACCAAATAACTGCTGCAGCATATGGGCGCCTAGCAAACCTCAGAACAGCATTCCGACATCTTAATAAGGAATCGTTCAGGACCCTATACACCGTGTACGTTAGGCCCATATTGGAGTATGTGGCACCAGTTTGGAACCCACACCTAGCCAAGCACGTAAAGAAACTAGAGGAAGTGCAAAGGTTTGCAACAAGACTAATCCCAGAGCTAAGAGGTATGTCCTACGAGGAGAGGTTAAGGGAAATCAACCTGACGACACTGGAGGACAGAAGAGATAGGGGGGACATGATAACGACTTACAAAATACTGAGAGGAATTGACAAGGTGGACAAAGACAGGATGTTCCAGAGACTGGACACAGTAACAAGGGGACACAGTTGGAAGTTGAAGACACAGATGAATCAAAGGGATGTTAGGAAGTATTTCTTCAGCCACAGAGTAGTCAGGAAGTGGAATAGATTGGGAAGCGATGTAGTGGAGTCAGGATCCATACATAGCTTTAAGCAGAGGTACGATAAAGCTCATGGTTCAGGGAGAGTGACCTAGTAGCGACCAGTGAAGAGGCGGGGGCCAGGAGCTTGGACTCGACCCCTGCAACCTCAACTAGGTGAGTACAACTAGGTGAGTACAGGGAAGCAAGACGACTGTTACAACTGTCACATCCCTGACACGATTATATTTGCACTTTTTTTATTTCTTGTTCATGAAAATTAAAACAGCAGTGAAATATTGTTATCCTTGACTTACAATCATTATATATTTATCATAATGTTCTTTAACATTCTTAAAGTCCTCCGTTATTACCATGTGTGTCATAGACAGCGACTACGTTACCTCAAACAGGACAATCGTGATTCCCTTTCATGCAACCACCAGAAAAAATGCACAAGAAATATAATTTACTGGTGTAAAATAATGGAGGTACTAGTTTTAAATATTATCTTCTTGGTAGAGCGGGAGACGTTGTAATGCATGGATGCAGTAAGTGCATTTCGAGATATCCGAAATTTACCTGAAGATGAGGGGATGATCATCCACTTGGCTTGGTCCCAGACTAGAGTTCCCTCTTGACAGCCCGATCAATAAGGTTGTTGGTGTCTGTTGCGCGTAGCACGACGAAATGACCACAGCTTAGCTGATCAGACACTTGTCAAGTTTAAATTCCCTTGAAGATAGTTAGGGGTCTACCGGTAATTCCACTTATATTAAGTGAGAGGTTGTTAAAAAAACTTACAAATATATAACCTCTGGTGTCACCCGGGTTATTCTGTACCATCTAACGAGCAGACTTTTCAACACCTTCCCTCGAATTTATGAGGAATTACCTACCAGTAAGAAGATTATCAACTTGAAGACCGTAAACTTTGGATCGTGCAATGGTCTAGTTCTTTACTAATATAATTACCAAAAAGTCAATTATGGGCTATAAAAAAAGAGTAATCATTTAATCATTATTAAAGGGTAATTGTCCCTTTGTACAAAGTGAATTGTTGCTATCAACATGAATCACTAATAAATACAAAGTCCGCTAAAGCAATTTCAGAATAAACTCTACGTGTGAATTCCAATATAAGTAAATCTTTATAAAAAGGTGATGAGTGAGAGCGTCAAGAAGTATGTACTTACTGGTGTTGTTCCCTGCAACCCGCGCACACCCACGCTCGCACCACCTCAACCTTCTCTTACCTGCAACACAAACAAAGTCAAAATTAATCTGTAGCAGACTATTAATATGAAAAAAAAACAAAGTGTGAAAGAGTGTAAATCAGTGGTGGGTCTGGCGGGACGACAAGAGCCGGATGACTGCTTCAACAATGGTAGCTCATCCTTCTCCTGCTCTGCGCCGCCACTCCCTCGCCACGCCGGACAAATCCCACTGACAGCCGAAATAAATGGTGGCCGCGGCCGGCACTGCGATATTTGCATAATAAACAAGCTCTTAGTTAAACTAGAGGCGCGCCCCTCGACTCATTCATCATAGAACCGGAGGCTGCAGACGCATGAGACAGAAGAACAGCAACAGCAAGACGTGTCCCAGGACTCAGCTGGTGAAGAAACGATGGAGGCTTGATGCTTCACCCGGGGATTAAACACAAGCCTCGGTAAGTATAACTAGGTAGTGACTGTCTAGTGGCTAGCAGCTGGAGAGTCCTCACACTGAAAAAAATCCATACGGATTAGCACTTTATATTACTTAGAGACGGTATCCCGTGACCTGGTGGCTAAAACTTTCGCTTCACATGGCGAGGGTCTGGGTTCGATTCCCGGAGAGGGTAGAAACATTAGGCATGTTTCCTTACACCGGTTGTCCATGTTCCTCATCAGTAAAATGGGTATCTGAGTGTTAGTCGACTGGTGTGGGTCGCATCCTGGGACAGTACTGACCTAATTTACCCGAAATGTTCTGCATAATAAGCGGCTTTCTATACAGTAGTATGTCATTGATATCTGCTAGGCCTGTATACCTTGTACATGTACTTGTAGAAATAAATATATTATTATTATTATTATTATTATTATTGTAACTACTACTACTATTACTACGAATAATAATTATAATAATAATAATAATAATAATAATAATAATAATAATAATATAGAACAGCTCGAATTGGTATGGCTGTAACAATTTAAAAGTAGCCCACAAACTGAAGATGGAAACAGACGCGAAGTCTCGGACCGTCATAGATCATTATCACAGGCTACTTTTATGTACAGGACGCATCGAAACGTGCGTCGCAGGACCCAAGAGCAGCAACAGATGCAACTTTAATATGAGCATAAAAAAAAGGAACATGCCTCAAAAGGTTAACCAACAAGTGGGTGCACCTGACTTCTTCGGGCAAGTTATTTAGCATTTGTTCGGAAGGAGTAAATTGCCAGTCTGTGGCAACTTACACCGCGCGCGCGCACTCACACACTTCTTTCCCGTATCAACACCTCCCTTTCCTAACTCTCACACTATAACTCTCACCCATTTCCCTCCTGTAACTCTCACTCCCTCTACACCCCCATCCCTCGTGTAACCCTTCCACACTTTTTCCTCTTCTTCACATCCCTATCTTTCACCAGAGAAAGACCCTCTCACTCACCTACCTCCATCATACATCACACATAAAACTCATTAGGAAGAAATAAGACCAATTAAACAAATTTAAAATCATAAACCTGCTAAAAATAGTCTGAACACATCAACGTGCTGCCAGTCCCTGCACCTGCTTAATGCCACCTGTAGTTTCAGAAATGATTTAAAATATCACTAAAATTACTGTACAATTTTATAGACTAATAAATATTTATTAAATTTTGGATATAAAATAATTATTGCTCCCGATTACATGCTACCATGCACTCCGTTTTATCTGTTCATGTTTACGGGATCATCGGCCACACACCCCGATCTCTGACTGGTCCTCCTAAATTATTGAGGAAATATAACAGCAACAGGAACCATTAAGATAAGCATAGGATAACAACGGTAAGCGAATGATGAATATTTGTTAAAGAGAATTTTGCACAATTGTCCTGCCATTTTACGTGTTTAAGAGACAAAGCAATCAGCAATCCTGCCAGAGTGCAGAACGTTTAATAGGCTTCTATGTGACCCTCACAAGGCAAAATGGTAGCTCCACAGTGGATAGCTTCTGTCTACCAACATACTACCTATCATCATCATGGATCATCAATGAAATTACACAAGCATAAAACACATGCCCGAGTACAAATGGATTTAGGAAATGTATGTACTAGCTTAATTGTCTTTAACAATGTGGCAGGCGTTGTACATGTTTCTAGAGGCCACAGTAATAAATCTTGTCGGCCGGTTTTATTGAATTACGGAACTGTCACAGAGTTTGACACTTCCCACAAACCTGTGACACAGTCTGACATTACTCACAAACCTGTGACACAGTCTGACATTACTCACAAACCTGTGACACAGTCTGACATTACCCACAAACCTGTGACACAGTCTGACATTACCCACAAACCTGTGACACAGTCTGACACTACCCGAAAACCTGTGACATAGTTTGACAATACCCACAAACCTAAGACACAGTCTGACACTACCCACAAACCTGTGACACAGTCTGACACTACCCACAAACCTGTGACAGTCTGACACTACCCGAAAACCTGTGACACAGTCTGACAATACCCACAAACCTGTGACACAGTCTGATACTTCCTGCAAACCTGTGACACAGTCTGACACTACCCACAAACCTGTGAAACAGTCTGACAATACCCACAAACCTGTGACACAGTCTGACCCTACCCACAAACCTGTGAAACAGTCTGACAATACCCACAAACCTGTGACACAGTCTGACACTACCCACAAGCCTGTGACACAGTCTAACAATACCCATAAACCTGTGACACAGTCTGACACTACCCACAAGCCTGTGACACAGTCTGACACTACCCATAAACCTATAACACAGTCTGAAACTGCCCACAAACTTATGACAAACACAGTGGCGAAAAACAAAGAGGCCAAATCCACAAGGTGTCTCTAGGAGGACATCTAACTTACAACAATAACAGAATTTTATGAGATACAGCACATGTATCTATGTGCTTTTGCGCTACCCTCCACAATAAACTAGCCACTACCGTCCACAGGATAAATATGGGATGCACAATAAACTAGCCATCACCGTCCACAAAATGATATGGAGTGCACAATAAACTAGCCACAATCATCCACAAGATATGGGGTGCACAATAAACTAGCCATTACCGTCCACAAAATGATAGGTGCACAATAAACTAGCCACTACCATCCACAAGATATGAGGTGCACAATAAACTAGCCACAACACTCCACAAGATATGGGGTGCACAATAAACTAGCCACAACAGTCCACAAGATATGGGGTGCACAATAAACTAGCAACAACAGTCCACAAGATATGGGGTGCACAATAAACTAGCCACAACAGTCCACAAGATATGGGGTGCACAATAAACTAGCCACTACCGTCCACAAGATATGGGGTGCACAATAAACTAGCCTGGAAGTTACCTGGAGGTTATTCCGGGGATCAACGCCCCCGCGGCCCGGTCCATGACCAGGCCTCCCGATGGATCAGGGCCTGATCAACTAGGCTGTTACTGTGGCCGCACGCAGTCCGACGTACGAGCCACAGCCCGGCTGATCCGGCACTGACTTTAGGTATCTGTCCAGCTCTCTCTTGAAGGCAGCCAGGGGTTTATTGGCAATTCCCCTAATGCTTGATGGGAGGCTGTTGAACAGTTTTGGGCCCCGGACACTTATGGTGTTTTCTCTTAGTGTACCAATGGCGCCCCTACTTTTTATTGGCGGCATTTTGCATCGCCTGCCCAGTCTTTTACTTTCGTAGGGAGTGATTTCTGTGTGCAGATTTGGGACCATTCCTTCCAAGATTTTCCAAGTGTAGATTATGATATATCTCTCCCTCCTGCGTTCCAACGAGTACAAGTGAAGTGCTTCCAAGCGTTCCCAGTAGTTAAGGTGCTTGACAGAACTTATACGTGCAGTAAAGGATCTCTGTACACTCTCTAGATCTGCGATTTCACCTGCTTTGTATGGAGATGTTAATGTACAGCAGTATTCCAGCCTAGAGAGAACCACAACAGTCCACACGATACGATATGGGGTGCACAATAAACTAGCCACTACCGTCCACAAGATATGGGGTGCACAATAAACTAGCCACAACAGTCCACAAGATATGGGGTGCACAATAAACTAGCCACAACCATCCACATGATGGATATGGGATGAACAATAACGACAAAAATTTGTATATAGACAAACTATAAATTCCCATTAAAATAATAAAAATAAAAAAAGAGCAAATGCCATTAAGTGTAGCGACATTAGGGAAGACCAAGTGTTGCTGACCTCGCCACTGCAGGGAGGCTGTGGGTTATTACTGTGAGAGGAGAGGAGGAAACTCATCACTGACTTGTTCAGTGACTGATGAGCTGAAAGGAAAGGTGGTGGCCCTTGGTGAATCTGAAAGGGTGGAAAGGAGAGGGAGGGAGAGGGAAGGGAGAGGTGCTTGAAGGCTATTTATGGGGGTCAACGCCCCCTTGGCCCGGAACTAGACCTGGCCCCCTATAAGACCTGTTACTGCTGTCCGCACTGCTTGGTCATCATCAATCAGAGGAAGGAAGAGTTGGGGTCATTAAAGCACAACACGGAAAACTTGTCACAAGGGTCATTTTCTTCACATATGACCTCCATTACCACCTACTAGTCTGTCGTGGGACGAGGCCTGGTGTAAGGAGGGAAGGCGAGGGAAACGTAGGCGAGGGAAACGTAGGCAAGGGAAATATAGACGAGGGGAATTTTGGCGAGGAGAGCGTAGGCGAGAAGTGTGTACAGGAGTAATGTGGGTGGTAGGAGGAGGAAAATGTGTGGCAGGGGAAGAGGTACGGTGGGTGGGAGGGGAGGGGAAGAGGTAAGTGGTAGGGGAAGGGGTATGGTGAAAGGTAAGAGATAGGATGTTGTAGGTGGTAGATGAGGTTAAGTAAAAAGTAGGGATTGGTGCAAGATGGGAAGTAGAGGAAGGGTTGGGAAGGGCAGAGGTTACGGTTTGGAGAGGGAAGGCAGGGGTAAGTGGTATGGTTGAAAGAGGGAAGGCAGGGGTAAGTGGTATGGTTGAGAGAGGGAAGGCAGGGTTAAGTGGTATGGTTGAGAGAGGGAAGGCAGGGTTAAGTGGTATGGCTGAGAGAGGGAAGGCAGGGGTAGGTGGTATGGCTGAGAAAGGGAAGGCAGGAGGTAAGTAGTATGGTTGAGAGAGGGAAGGCAGGGGTAAGTGGTATGGTTGAGAGAGGGAAGACAGGGGGTAAGTGGTATGGTTGAGAGAGAAAGAAGGCAGGGGTAAGTGGTATGGTTGAGAGAGAAAGAAGGCAGGCGTAAGTGGTATGGTTGAGAGAGGGAAGGTAGGGGGTAAGTGGTGTGGTTGAGAGAGGGAAGGCAGGGGGTAAGTGGTGTGGTTGAGAGAGGGGAGGTAGGGGTAAGTGGTATGGTTGAGAGAGGGAAGGCAGGGGTAAGTGGTACGGTTGAGAGAGGGAAGGCAGGGGTAAGTGGTACGGTTGAGAGAGGGAAGGCAGGGGTAAGTGGTATGGTTGAGAGAGGGAAGGCAGGGGTAAGTGGTATGGTTGAGAGAGGGAAGGCAGGGGTAAGTGGTATGGTTGAGAGAGGGAAGGCAGGGGTAAGTGGTATGGTTGAGAGAGGGAAGGCAGGGGTAAGTGGTATGGTTGAGAGAGGGAAGGCAGGGGTAAGTGGTATGGTTGAGAGAGGGAAGGCAGGGGTAAGTGGTACGGTTGAGAGAGGGAAGGCAGGGGTAAGTGGTACGGTTGAGAGAGGGAAGGCAGGGGTAAGTGGTATGGTTGAGAGAGGGAAGGCAGGGGTAAGTGGTATGGTTGAGAGAGGGAAGGCAGGGGTAAGTGGTATGGTTGAGAGAGGGAAGGCAGGGGTAAGTGGTATGGTTGAGAGAGGGAAGGCAGGGGTAAGTGGTATGGTTGAGAGGGAAGGCAGGGGTAAGTGGTATGGTTGAGAGAGGGAAGGCAGGGGTAAGTGGTATGGTTGAGAGAGGGAAGGCAGGGGTAAGTGGTATGGTTGAGAGAGGGAAGGCAGGGGTAAGTGGTATGGTTGAGAGAGGGAAGGCAGGGGTAAGTGGTATGGTTGAGAGGGAAGGCAGGGGTAAGTGGTATGGTTGAGAGAGGGAAGGCAGGGGTAAGTGGTATGGTTGAGAGAGGGAAGGCAGGGGTAAGTGGTATGGTTGAGACAGGGAAGGCAGGGGTAAGTGGTATGGTTGAGAGAGGGAAGGCAGGGGTAAGTGGTATGGTTGAGAGAGGGAAGGCAGGGGTAAGTGGTATGGTTGAGAGAGGGAAGGCAGGGGTAAGTGGTATGGTTGAGAGAGGGAAGGTGACGGTAGTGGCATGGAAAGAAATGGTAACGAGGAGAGGTTACTTGAAGAGGATTCCGGGGGGTCACCGCCCAAGCAGCCAGGTCACAGACCACGTCTCCTAATCGTTGGCGTGGTCAACTAGGCTGTTGGTGCCAGCCGCACATAGTCCAACGTAGGCATAATCTAAATAAGGCCTAACCAAAGAAATATTGAAGAACAACCTGAGGACTTCTATTATTTATGCTTCTTGATATGAAGCCAAGGATTCTGTTAGCTTTATTGCGAACACTAATGCACTGTTGTCTTGGTTTTAGATTACTACTAACCAGAACTCCTAAATCCTTTTTGCAATCCGTAATATTAAGATCTACATTATTTAGTTTGTATGTGGCATGGTTATTTTCCTGTCCAACATTTAGAACTTTCCATTTGTCCATATTAAACTGCATCTACCACTTCTCCGACCACTGCATCGGTCTATTTAGAACAGGACGATAATAAACTATGCACGACTGAGGTAACTATTGACATGGTCCTCAGACAATAGAGAATTAAAAGCTAACAAATGCCCAGGCCCTGATGAACTGCTTGCAAGGGTGTTAAAGGAATGTAAAGAGGAACTTAGCATACCTTTGGCTAATTTTTTCAATATATCACTACAAACTGGCACAGTGCCTGACAAGTGGAAAATGGCAAATGTAATACCTATTTACAAGGCAGGTGACAGGTCTTTAGCTTCAAACTATAGACCAATAAGCCTTACCTCCACAGTGGGAAATTTATGGAATCAATAATTGCCAAAATAATTCGTAGCTATCTCGAAAGGCATAAATTGATTGAATCTCAACACGGTTTTACAAAGGGGCGTTCTTGTCTTACGAATTTACCAACTTTTTTCACTAAGGTGTTTGAGGAGGTAGATTATGGTAATGAATATGATATTGTGTATATGGACTTCAGTAAGGCTTTCGATAGAGTTCTACATCAGAGGCTATTGAGCAAACTTAAGGTACACAGAATAGGAAGAGAAATTTTTTCCTGGGTTGAGGCATGGTTGACGAATAGGCAGCAGGGTTTGCATAATTGGGAGAAATCGGAATGGGGGCACGTCACAAGCGGTGTTCCACAGGGGTCAGTGTTGGGCCCCTTGTTGTTCACAATCTACATAAACGACATAGATGTGGGAATAAATAGTGACATAAGCAAATTTGCTGAAGACACCAAAATAGGCCGTCCAATTCATTCAAATAAGGACATTAGAGCATTCCAGGATGATTTGAATAGACTGATGCAGTGGTCGGAGAAGTGGCAGATGCAGTTTAATATAGACAAATGCAAAGTTCTAAATGTTGGACAGGAAAATAACCATGCCACATATAAAGCAAATAATGTAGATCTTAATATTACGGATTGCGAAAAGGATTTAGGAGTTCTGGTTAGTAGTAATCTAAAACCAAGACAACAGTGCATTAGTGTTCGCAATAAAGCTAACAGAATCCTTAGCTTCATAGCAAGAAGTATAAATAATAGGAGTCCTCAGGTTGTTCTTCAACTTTATATATCTTTGGTTAGGCCTCATTTAGATTATGGTGCACAGTTTTGGTCACCGTATTACAGAATGGATATAAATGCACTAGAAAACGTACAAAGGAGGATGACAAAGTTGATCCCATGTATCAGAAATCTTCCCTGTGAGGACAGACTGAGGGCCCTGAATCTGCACTCTCTAGAAAGGCGTAGAATTTGGGGGGATATGATTGAGGTGTATAAATGGAAAACAGGAATTAATAAAGGGGATGTAAATAGCGTGATAAAAATATCTGACAGAACTCGCAGCAATGGCTCTAAATTGGAAAAATTCAGATTCAGAAAGGATATAGGAAAGCACTGGTTTGGTAATAGAGTTGTGGATGAGTGGAACAAACTCCCGAGTACCGTCATAAACGCTAGACGTTGTGTAGTTTTAAAAATAGGTTGGATAAATACATGAGTGGGTGTGGGTGGGTGTGAGTTGGACCTGACTAGCTTGTGCTACTAGGTCGGATGCACTGCTCCTCCCTTAAGTGACGGGTCTGACCTCACTAGGTCAAGACCGGTACGAGAATTGGAGGTGCCTCGCATAGGCCAGTAGGCCTGTTGCAGTGTTCTTTCTTTCTTATGTTCTTATGAAGGGAGAGTGTTGAAAAAAGTCTTGCTCACTTTACACTTACCGAGTTCTCAATATACTCATTGCACTCCTGCTTTTCACTGATGGTATTTTGTATTGTCTGCCGAGAGTGATTTTGGTGTCCAGATTTCATATATCAGGAGTTTTCAAAATATATATTATGATGTATCTTTCTTACTTACGTTCCAGGGAGTTAAAGGAACTTCGGAAGTTCTTAATAACTGAGGTGTTTGACTGCATTTATACATGCAGTGAAGGTTCTCTGTATATTCTTCAGTTCTACGGTTACACAGAGATGATGGGAGAGTGAATGTGATATTAATATTTGTACTAAATCAGATTGTTACTAAAAATAGTTGTAAATTATTGTTAATGCTTCTATTATAGCTTAATTAAAAATGTTAATTTGTCACTCAGGCAATAAGCTCGTCCGCCATTAGCAGGTCATCCTGCCAGATCAAGCTACGTTAATGCTAATCACAGAGTGGCCTACACGCACACACACACTATTATCTACTGCAGCACCAGCAGCAGTAGCAGCAGCAGAAGCACCAACAGCAGCACTGGCACCACCGCCACATTACTCATCCTTACCCACAAACACCATAGAATATAGAGAACTAGCTAGCATACTGAGGTGGTGTAGCGTGGTGAGGGGCAATGAAGTCAGGGGTTATCTCTTTCCCACTTATTTCCCCATTTCTTCCTTTGCCCCCTGCTTTTTCTCTACACTACCTTCCCTATGGCCCTTCCTCTTCCTTTCCGCTGTCCTCTTCCCTTCTTCCATGCCTTTCTCCATTCTAGTTTGTAGTTTCGCCTTTGCACTACTGCCTTTCTCTTCCCAACCCAGCTCCTCCCTTATCTTTGTCGCCTCCCTACATTCCTCGGCCCTCCATTCTTCCCTCTCTCGCATTACCTTCGCTTCCTCCCTTCCTTCCTCCGCCTTTATCTATGCCCTCCACACTTTCCAAAGTTTGTCCACACGTCCTTATTATCCTCTTCCCTCCCACCGTCCTGCCCTTGTCTTACTTCAAGCCCTCCTTGCAACCCATTGTGTTGTCTAAGACACTAACTACTCTCACACTAACAGTTGCCAGATCCTCCACACCTCTCGCAATATCTATTATTTCTACAAAGGTGACTGTCTCGCAGCATCTATTACTTCCACAGAGATGACAGAGAGGGAGGGGAAAGAGAGGGGGAGAGGAGGAAAGATAGAAAAAAGAGAGAGAGGGAAGAGGAGAGAGGGAAGAGGAGAGAGGGAGGAGGAGAGAGGGAGGAGGAGAGAGGGAGAGAGAAGGAAGAGAGAGGGAAGAGGGGGGAGACAGGGGGAGGGGGACAGGAAAGAGAGAGAGAGAGAGAGAGAGAGAGAGAGAGAGAGAGAGAGAGGCGGGGTGCAAGAAGCAAGGCCGCAGCCTCGCTAGGAATGCCCCGACACCTGTCTCTACACACACAGGATGCACCCACCCGCGTTCTCTCACTCAAGATAACATGCCGTTCGTTCCACACTGAGGGAATCTGTAGGCAGATCTCAAGTGTGAGAAGCGTGTAGGTGCGGTACAGAGACGCCCTCATCCCACCTCCACATTGCAAACTCCAACCTCTCTCTCTCTCTCTCTCTCTCTCCCTCCCTCCCTCTTTCTCTCTCTCTCTCTCTCTCTCTCTCTCTCTCTCTGTGTGTAACGTTTTAACTACTTAGTTGAAGTAAAGATAAAAATCGTAGCAATTTTGTAAAAGGTAATATGGGAGCAGGTGCTTCAAAGTAATATACTTAACTCCACCATATTACTGTAACAGTTATAATACTTTATTTATCAGAAGACCTAACTGTGGGTCTTCCTAGGTGTTACACCTGTTAATGATATAAGGTGTTTGTAGTGTGAAGTGTTTATAGTGTGTGACGTTTATAGTGAGAGGTGTTGTTAGTGTGAGGTGTTTCTAGTGACGCTCATGTACTGAATGCTACGACCACACACTTGTTATAAGAACATAAGAAAGGAGGAACACTGCAGCAAGCCTGTTGGCCCATACTAGGCAGGTCCTTTACAATTCATCTCACTAACAAAACATTTGCCCAACCCAATTTTCAATGCTAACCAAGAAATAAGCTCTGGTATGAAAGTCCCACTCAAATCCAACCCTTCCCACTCATGTACTTATCCAACCTAAATTTGAAACTACCCAAAGTCCTAGCCTCAATAACCCAACTAGGTAGACTGTTCCACTCATCAACTACCCTATTTCCAAACCAATACTTTCCTATGTCCTTTCTAAATCTAAACTTATCCAATTTAAATCCATTACTGCGGGTTCTCTCTTGGAGAGATATCCTCAAGACCTTGTTAATATCCCCTTTATTAATACCCATCTTCCACTTATACACTTCGATCAGGTCTCCCCTCATTCTTCGTCTAACAAGTGAATGTAACTTAAGAGTCTTCAATCTTTCTTCATAAGGAAGATTTCTAATGCTATGTATTAATTTAGTCATCCTACGCTGAATGTTTTCTAACGAATTTATATCCATTCTGTAATATGGAGACCAGAATTGAGCTGCATAATCTAGGTGAGGCCTTACTAATGATGTATAAAGCTGCAGTATGACCTCTGGACTTCTGTTGCTCACACTTCTTGATATAAATCCCAGTAATCTATTTGCCTTATTACGTATGCTCAGGCATTGCTGTCTTGGTTTAAGGTTGCTGCTTACCATAACCCCCAAGTCCTTTTCGCAATCTGTATGGTTAAGTTCTACATTATTTAACTTATAAGTGCTAGGGTTATGGACACTCCCGAGCTTCAGAACCTTGCATTTATCTACATTGAACTGCATCTGCCACTTTTCTGACCAAGAATAGAGTTTGTCTAAATCCTCCTGAAGTTCCCTAACATCTACGTTTGAATCAATTATCCTACCTATCTTTGTGTCATCGGCGAATTTGCTCATATCACTAGTAATTCCTTCATCAAGATCATTGATATATATTATAAACAACAACGGGCCCAAGACTGATCCCTGTGGAACGCCACTTGTTACTGAACCCCACTCGGATTTAACCCCATTTATGGACACTCTCTGCTTCCTGTCTGTGAGCCATGATTCGATCACGAGAGCACCCTTCCCCCAATGCCATGAGCTGCTACTTTCTTTAACAGTCTTTGGTGCAGAACTCTATCAAATGTCTTACTAAAATCTAAGTAAATGATATCAAATTCTTTATCGTGGTCAACAGCCTCAAAAGCTTTACTGAAGAAAGTTAATAAATTAGTTAGACAAGACCGGCCTCTTGTGAATCCATGCTGAGTATCATTAATCAAGCTATGCTTATCGAGATGGCTTCTTATAATCTCAGCTATAATTGACTCTAGTAATTTGCCTACAATTGAGGTCAGGCTTATTGAGCGGTAATTTGACGGTAACGACTTGTCGCCTGTTTTAAAAATAGGAATTACATTAGCCATCTTCCACATGTTATATACGGTACAATCTTTATTCTTACATCCCATATACTCGGCATCATTATCTTGTCTAAAATAACTACCACCAGCAGCTACGACACATTATCATCCTACCTGTTGATGATTGGGGGTCACCGATCCCGCGGCCCAGACCCGAACCAGACCTGGTTGTGATCAGGCCTGATCAATCTAACTATTGGGGCTAGCAGAATGTAGTAAAACATAAGAACCACATATAACATCTTTTATATACTTTTGACGTATTTCGTGAGTTTTTCTACTCCAGGAACCCGGCCCTCGGTCACGCTTGTCTGGTACTTGCCTGATCAACCAGGCTGTTGCTGCTGACGGGCCCCCTGCTCCACATATCCATTACAATCTGGGGACCGTCAAGATCCTTCAGAATACATACTTTCAACCATACTCTATGAACAGAGTTAACCTGTATCCTAAATTTGCTTATAACATAAAAAAATAGCATATATCCAAATATATTTCCGCTAGCGCTTTTGGGCCTAGTTCTTACGTCTTCTGTGTATTCAGATGCTCCTTCGCTGGATGGATATGGGAAGCAAAAAATAGGAGATCGATTGACACAGGAGGGATTAATGTACTGTGGTGACCGTCTCATCTCCGGCACAGGAGGGATTAATGTACTGTGGTGACCGTCTCATCTCCGGCACAGGAGGGATTAATGTACTGTGGTGACCGTTCTATCACTGGCACAGGGATTCATGTACTGTGGTGACCGTTCTATCACTGGCATAGGAGGGATTAATATACTGTGGTGACCGTTCTATCACTGGCATAGGGAGGATTAATGTACTGTGGTGACCGTTCTATCTCTGGCACAGGGATTCATGTACTGTGGTGACCGTTCTATCACTGGCATAGGAGGGATTAATATACTGTGGTGACCGTTCTATCTCTGGCACAGGGATTCATGTACTGTGGTGACCGTTCTATCACTGGCATAGGAGGGATTAATGTACTGTGGTGACCGTTCTATCTCCGGCACAGGAGGGATTAATTAATGTACTGGCAACTAAGAGGACTGCTAAACACAAAATTCCAAGGTTACTAAGCATACGGAATCTCAGTTATGTAAACCAGGACAAGACGGACAGAACGCTGTTGTCTCTCGCAACCGCTACACCACTATTATAGTGTTGCTTATTGTAAGCTGTGTGGATGAAAAGATACTTGAAACAGCCTAACACTTTCCTACTCTAACGATCTTTTATAAAAGTCGCTTCGCGAAACGTCATTATATAAAAAGGGCTTACGCTGTCTTATTTAGGTTCCATGGTAAGTTTCTTATGTCAGTTCCTGATCAGCCAAGCTGGTGTGTGAACTGCCTGACTGATCAGACCATCAACCATGAAGCCTGGTCTGGGACCGGGCTATTACAGCGATGACCCCATGAACTGACTAGCAGTAGCTCACGCACCACCAGTAACACAGCATCCTAACATCACTGCCCATCAACATGTTCATGTGGAATGAGATGAGCAGGGGCACAATGAATACAGACTCCAAACAGGGATATTTCGCATTTGTCGGTCGGAAGTTGAGAAACGGGGCTAAGTGCTAGAGCTCAATCTATATCCTTCCATACCATGCACAGCCAGATAGGTTGATTTATATTCTCACTGCCCTTCTGAAGTCTCCCAGCTCAGGCTGACAAATATCTCATATAAGGCAAAATATCCTGCGTGATGGGATATTACAGAAACAGCTATCGTTTGTTTCCGCAGTGTATCTATATTATTATTATAATCAAAGGGGAAGCGCTAAACCTGGAGGATTATACAGCGCCTGGGGGGGGGGATGTGGAAGGCATTCAGGCTTAATTCGGGGAACTGGAGCACAGTTCCAATTCCCTAAATCAAGAGCCCCTCACCAACATCAAGGAACCTTCCTTGAGGGGTAGTGTATCTATAATATACTGTAAAACTGGGTAGCAGCACGCTGCGAGTGTTCCCACACTGTAGCTATCACAAAGAATGGGGCAGCCGCACAGTGTGGGTGTACTCAAATATGTTTATTTAAGAAACGGGTAAATAAAGGTGTTTTCCCAGCACGACCCGGGCCATACGCCCTGATCCGGAACAGCGTGGCGTGGCCCTCTCTGGCCCTGGGCCCGTGGCTCTTGTTTCCACCATTTTCCACATCATGGGATTCAAAAAGGTTCCATGCCAGTGAATAGCGCCATTGTTGTTCTTTCCTATTCTGGGCGGGCTGGGAGGTTACAGGTATATAGCTAAGTCGGCGGGCACAGCCTGCGTGCACTTCACAAATACCCATTTTAGACTTCTTTATCCCGGCTCCTTCATGCAGATCGGCATGACCGTGCTTGTGGAGGGAGCGGCAGGAGGCAGCCAAGCACGCCACACCGGGCTCAACTCAATCTTTTACATGTCACCACTTGGACCACCATCCTTGTAACAGCCTTCTTCACAGCCGCCGCCAAAGCAGCAGCAGCAAGAGCCGCCGCCGCAGAAGCAGTATCAGCCTCTACAGTCACCACAGCAGTAGCTGTAACAACCACAGCCACAGCATCACCATCATCATCTTTATTAGAAGCAATAGCTGCTGTAACAGGAGATGCTGGAGCAAAAAACACAGCAACAGACGCCGTGACAGCAACAACAGCAGTCATAGCAGCTAGTATAATCAGAACCATGTACTCATCATCGCAGAGCTCAACACCACCACCACTAGCCAAACACCTTCGCCATCACCGCCTCCTGCCTCCTCTCCATCTCCCATCAGCATCACCAGTTTGCTCATTGCCTCGCCTCCCTTCCCTGCTGGTGATAGTGGTGGTGGTGGTGCCCCCGGCGTCTGCCGGGGCCCATCAGTGGCGCTATCATAAGTGGTAATTGACGGGGGAAGCACACCAGCGGAAGGTAATACCGTGCCTCCCCACGCGGCGCCATCACCAAACTCCAGGGGTAAGCTCGCCTATAATATTCCGCATTCCTGATTCGCAAATCGAGATGGAGGATTCACAACCCGAGATGGAAGATTCACAACTCGAGATGGAAGATTCACAACTCAAAATGGAGGATTCACAACTCAAAATGGAGGATTCAGAACCAAAATTGAAGGATTCAGAAATGCATCTGAAGGATTCATAGCTCGAAATGGATGAAGGTTCATAACCTAGAATGAAGGATTTAGAACTTAACATGGAGGATTCAAAACTTGATATATAGGATTCGTAACTCGATATGGAGGATACCCAACTAGAAATCAAGTAGTCAAAACTCAAATGTGAGAAAGGATTTACAAACTAAATGAAGGATTTCCATCTTGAGATAGAGGATTCTAAACTCGAACTGAAGGATTCATGGCTTGAATCTGAGGATTCACAATTCGAACCAGAGGATTCACAGCTCGTACTATAGGATTCACAACTCGAACAAAAGGATTCACAAATCAAACTGGAGAATTCACACCTCGAACTAGATGATTCACAGCTCGAACCGGTGGACTGACTAACTTGAACTAATGAGTCACAATTTGAACTGATGGATTCACACCCTGAACTAGTGGGTTCACAACTCAAACCAGTGGAGTCACAATTCGAACTAGAGGATTCTCTGTTGTAGATGAGTTCAAGAAACCTAATGGAGGTTTATTGGTGGATGCTCGTGATATCTGCCAGCTGTATACTACAAGCATGGTGTCTACATCGTAACTCCTCATGCTCGCAGGGCGGTGCTGGGATATGAACTTATGCAGGTCAGCACTGCTGATCTTTCAGTGACTGAAGCTCAACAATCACATTCCTATACTGTGATACAATGTAACGAATTCCCACTTACAATGTAACATACCACTGATATATCAAATGTAGCTGGAGGATTCACAGCTCGAATTGAAGGATTCGCAATTTAAATTGGAGGAATACGATAATGGTATACAATACCGACAAATTGATAAGAAACATGTGGAGCAATTAAGAATCTTTATTCCGTAACTCTTCGCCTAGACAGTAGGCTTCTTCAGTCGAGTACAGAGGAGGCAGCAGCAGCAGTAGAGATGTAAAGACGATGTAATCAGGCTATCTCCCCAAGCTGAGGGACTGACCACCTCAAAACTACGTCAAGGCTGACAGGATTGCTTATATCATCTTTACATCTTTACTGCTTTTGCTCCCTCCTCTGTACTCGACTGAAGAAGCGTACTGTGTAAGCGAAACGTTCTGAAATAAGGATATCTAACTGTTGCACATGTGTTTTACTTATTAAACTAGAGGATTCGCAACTCTAACTGGAGGAGTCACATCAGAAAATGTAGTCCCTTCTTGAACCTAATCTTATAAAAATGTTTAACCAACCGTTGTAAAACCTAGTCAAATTTCACACTCTCTTCCGGGAGAGAGACATTAATGTTTGCGGATAAACTAGGTCAAGTTGGGTCCTGGATATGGAAGACACGCAGTGAATACTGAAGCTAGGGAAACTATCACCAGGTAATAAATAGTCTCCGTCATGCATGTTCTTGATCAGCAAGGCTATGTTGCTTGCGAGGCTGTTGGTGCAGTGAGCACCAATAGCCTCACCGATCAGGGTGTCAGATCTAGTTTGGATCTGGGCCACGGGGATGATGATGCAGGGAAAACAATCATGTAACCTTCAGAAATTCCCCGACCTTCTTCCCCTTTCTCACTACTACTGATGTCTCCACCACTATATCAATCATCACCACTGCCATCATTAATACCACCACTACCATAACCAACACCGCTACTATTAATACCAATACCACCATCACTTAGGTGCACCTCTTCCCTCCTCACCATCACGCCAAGGTTTTCCTTCCTCCTCATCATCACCACCCTCGCTCTAGAGTACCACTCACCACTCCAGGGCACCCCTCATCCTCACAGCTATTGTCTCTACACACGAGTACCTTCCCTCCCAGCCTCTCACCTGTCCTTATCGCCATATTCGATATTCTCCCCTCAACCTTTCATCTTTCTTTCCCATCTCCTACTCCCCCCGATTCCTTTCTTATATGCCGTTCCATACTGTTTCATCTCTATTCTCTGTTCTTCCTGTATAACTACATCTTCCCTACTCTTCCACCTTCCATGCCCCTCCACCTTTTCTTACTCCTCCATTCTTCATTTCATCATTCTTAAATCCTAACTTCCGTCTTTGGCAAAGACCTAATTTCCGCGTATGAGCCCATAGTGGAGGTCATCGCGACTCACATTAAGCTGAGACGAGATGGAGATGAATGATGACCCTCTACTCTCCACTCACCGGCATCCAGCTCCCTTCACTCACCAGCAACTACTTTCCCTCAATCCTTCCGTTTACCAGTAAACACTTCAGACCAGCCTTCTACCCATCGGCAACCAGCTGCCGCCATCCATCCACTATCCGGCAACCGGCTGTCACCATCCATTCACTCACCAGCACCCAGCTCACTCCAGCACCCATCTCACCGGCTGTCACCATCCATTCATCATTCACCAGCACCCAGCTCACTCCAGCACCCATCTCACTATCCTTCCACTAACCATTACCCAGCTCTCACCATCCTTCCACTTATCAGCATTCAGCTCTCACTACTCTTCCACTTACCAGTAACCAGCTTTCACCATTCCAGACTCTTCCTCCCTCCATCCTCCAGTTATGTTGGGACGGAGATGATCGGCAGAAGAGGAAGTGAAAAGCTTGCAGGAACTTCTGTGAGAGGAAAGAGGGCACTACGAAGGACGAAAAGGGGCAGAACAGAAACTCAAAGTGTAGTAGGAGAATAAAGACAAAAAAAGAGAGCCGAAGATCCATGAGTAAAAGATAAATTGGAGCAGAGGAACAAATTAGAAAGAAATAGTAGGATAAATAAATACAAGCAAAACAAAAACTTTAAGAGTAGATGGAAGAGTATAAAAACAAAAATAGATAATAAAGGAGTAACAGAAGAAACAGCCTAACACAAAAACAGAAAATAAAGAAGTAGGAGAAAGGAAGACAACTATGAGAAAAAAAAGGCAGAGGAAAACCAGATAGGAGACTGAAAATCAAAGAAATACAAGAAACGTAAAATAGTGAAGTATAATGGGGCATACGAAGAAGTTCAGAGCAGCAATAAAATGAAATAGGAGAACGCTGATATGCAGCGGTGGTGGTGGTGGTGGTGATGAATGGGGAAAATCAACATGCAACACAACCCTGAATTACAATATTCGTTTTCGTGAGCATTTTAGAGGCTGCAGCGAAGACGGAACCAAGACGTTCGTTATGTAGGTTGTCACTATGTTCTGTACCAAGTGACTGTTTCGATAAGCGTTCTTCAGCCAGCCTGGGAAGGTTGTTTATCCTCGGCTTACCTGGAGTAATCTTCAAGGGGAACTTGTCGTCTTAGAACATAAGAACATAAGAAAGGAGGAACACTGCAGCAGGGATAGACACACACCTTAGGTGTATATGTCCTTGGTGGCCTTCCCTCATCAAAAACAAGGCGGTATAAGAGATGAGATTAGCGAATTTAAGGAAAGGGAGGGTGGTGTACTAAAAAAGGAAAAGGTGCCAAAGCAAGGCCACCAAGGACATATACACCGAAGGTGTGTGTCTATCTCTATTGAAGGCATTAAAATACCCTAAAGACTATTGTGCAGTAGATAAGCTTTAACCAATACTAACCAGCCAGAGAAAGGGAGAGTGGTGTATTAAAGGGTAAGAAGGTGGAAGAGTAGGGAAGAGGAAAGTAGATTAAATGAAAGAAAAAATAAAGATTAAGGCAGGAGACGATGGTAGATTAAGGGAGAGAAAGGTTGTAGATAAGAAAACCTTAAAATAATAATCACGAAGCTGATTATAGAAAATATCTGACAGTGTAGTGAAAGAGCCTACCTGTCTGCTGTTTACTTTCCTACATGTGTCTACCTCTTAATGATTCCAGAGTCATCGTCCCCGCTGCCTGCTCCCAGACCAGTAATGCCACAATACAAACTGATTATCTGTGATTAAATCTTAATGGATACACCTCAAGTCTTCAAGTTTATTATATATGATTAACATTTTATAATTAGCGAACACTATAATATCAGATTTAACAGATTTTACGATAATAACTAATTAACGAGTTTTTAATTAATGAGCTGTAATTCGCGTGGAAATAATGTTACTTTTTAACGTAAGATGCACGCGGTCAATACCTGTTAAAAAATATTTCACTCAAACTACAAACATGGACAAACAACTGGTTATTATAGCATGCGATATAAATGCTTAAAATTGTCTTCATGGCCATTATATATATATATATAAATATGTCTTGCCAAAAAGGTAAAACTGGTCAATTAGCAAGAACTCAGTTAAAATTAAGTCTTTTCTATAATTTTCTCTTATACGTTTAAAGACATATTTTTTACATTGATATTAATGTAAAAAATAATAATTTTGTACCGAAAGAACCTTAGAAAACTTACCTAAACTTATTCTAAAAAATTTAATTTAGCCTAATCCAAATAAGTATATTTTAGATAAATTTACAATAATTTAATAATAAACAAACACTATATTTTTCTCGTTAGGTTCAGAATGATTTTTGCGAAATTATTGCATACACAAATTTTCGCTTTCCTTATTCGGCAACAAGAGCGTTGCTAGTTAAACCAAAGTTTTTACCTACTTGGCACTAACTATATATATATATATATATATATATATATATATATATATATATATATATATATATATATATATATATATATATATATATATATATATATATATATATTAGGGGTCCACCTCTGGTGTAAATTGTGGGACCCACAGCCTCGGAGAAGTGGATAAAAAGGCTTCAAGGAAGAATATTTGGATTTCTTCCTGAAGCCGTTTGAATATTCCACTTCCCCTACCATCCCATCTTTTCATTCTTGTTTTTACCAATAGGAATATTTTATTACATAATATGGTACAGAAGATATAAGAGATACATTGTTGATATAAAGGTGGCATATATATATATATATATATATATATATATATATATATATATATATATATATATATATATATATATATGTCGTGCCGAATATGTAAAACTGGTCAATTAGCAAGAACTCGTTTAAAATTAAGTCCTTTCTAAAATTTTCTCTTATACGTTTAAAGATATAGATTTTTCATTATTGTTAATGTAAAAATTATAATTTTACTCCAAAAGAATCTTAGAAAACTTACCTAACCTTATTATAACAAGAACAATTTAATTTAGCCTAACCCAACTAAATATATTTTAGATTTGTTTACAGTAATTTAATACTAAACAAACACAGTGAAATATATTTTTTTCGTTAGGTTCAGAATGATTTTGGCGAAATTATTGCATACACAAATTTTCACTTGTCCTATATGGCAAGATGAGCGTTGCTATTTAAGCCAAGATCGCAAGTTCTGCCTATTCGGCACGACATATATATATATATATATATATATATATATATATTGACGGAGCCATGGTCTGGGATAATCTAACGGGCTCTGAAACCAGACCTGCTCCCCCCAACAACTACAAACAATCGCACTGGGATGGTCCAATAGTGGAAAATATAGCCTCAACAATGCTTCAGAGTGTGTCAGGGAAGGATAGAGCCTGCCTCCTGGCAGTGAGAGCCCCTCATGAGAGCCTTGGCACACGCCTCGACCCACAGTCCATCGGCATCGGTGTTGCCCTTCGACTTGCCGCCCCTATTCTCGCCGAACACAGGTGTATTTGTGGCAGTGAAGCAGCAGACCGATTCGGGTACCATGGTCTTGTGTGCCGTAAATCCGAGGGAAAGATTGCAAGACATGAGGAGGTTAATAACATTATCAAGAGGAGCCTCACAACAGCTGGATGCCCAGCAGTAAGGGAGCCACCCCAACTATGCAGATCTGATGGCAGCCAGAAGCGTCCAGATGGTATCACTCTTCAAGTCTGGACAGATGGGAAGCACGTGGTGTGGGACTATACATGTGCATCTACCTTGGCTGATACCTATCTCCAATACACCAAGGAGGAAGGAGGGGCAGCTGCCAGCTTCAGGGAGTCCCAAAAGTCTAGAAAATATGGAGAACTTGCCCATCATTATATGTTTGTTCCCATAGGCTCAGAGACCCTTGGCTCATGGGGAAAGAGTGCATCTAAATTCCTTAAGGAGCTAGGAAAAAGACTCATCAGGGTAACTAGGGATCCCAGGGCAGCTAGTTTTCTGTTCCAGCGGCTCAGTGCAACTGTTCAAAGGGGGTAATGCCTTCTGTATTTTGGGCACACGCCCGAGCTCTGAGGAGCTGGATGAGATTTTCGCCTTATAATCGGTGATACACACGTAACATGTACCTTATATGCCACCTTCATATCAACAATGTATCTCTTAAATCTTCTGTACCATATTATGTAATAAAATATTCCTATTGGTAAAAAAAATATATATTAAAAGATGGGGTAGTAGGGGAAGTGGAATATTCAAACGGCTTCAGGAAGAAATCCAAATATTCTTCATTGAAGCCTTTTTATCCACTTCTCCGAGGCTATGGGTCCCACAATTTACACCAGAGGTATATATATATATATATATATATATATATATATATATATATATATATATATATATATATATATATATATATATATATATATATATTAATGTGCATACTGCTCGTGAAGACTGGTATTAGAAACGGGAGAATTAAATTAGTCCTGTAGCTTCCACGGCCACCTATGTGCTCGCATCCGGGGTGACATGTTCAGTGGTACTGGGTACCTAATGTCTGAAGAATTGATGGCCAACTGGACTAAGGCGCCTCGGAATTTTGGCGGGCTTCTCGGGAGGCATGCTAAAATATCGGGGGTTCGATCCCACTCAGAAGATTAATTGGTGTGTATATTTCGACCCTCTGCAGGGGTCCTCTTCAGCAGATGTGCTGAAGAGAACCGCAGAACGGGGTTGAAATATACATATCAATTAATATTCTGAGTTACTGTTTCTTTGTGGGTTATTATTGAGCAGTGACAAGTGTTTATTACACTTTAGTTCCTCATAAAATTATTTACAATTTATAATTATCTCATTATTAGTTCTACACTAGCTTTATTAACTAGAGCAACAAACACATAAACGAGGGATGTATCAGTCCTTCCCAAGCAATTTGGAGAAAAAGCTAAAACTGTATTTCCAATTGTGGGGCAAACCAAAAGCTCAGGTAGCACGGAACCTCCAATGGATTATCAAAGGGATTCCTAGAAAACTACTGGGAATAACTCCAGTGATCTTCGAGAAACTTGTAATGCTGAGTCCATGTTTTTGTGTGCATGTGTATACACACGCACCCGAGCGTGCGTGCGTGCGTTCGTGCGAGCGAGCGAAAGAGAGGGAGAGAGGGAGGGGAGAGAGATTGCAAGAGGGAGGGAAGAGAGTGAGGGAGGGAGGGGAGAGGGAGAGGGAGGGGGAGAGGTGGGAGAGAGGGATGGGGAGAGGAGAGTGAGGGACGAAGTTGATATCCATGGGGTGAAATTTGACTCCAAACTGACCATGAAGAACCACATTGTAAATCTTGTAAACAAGGTGGCCAGGAATCTTACAGCACTTCGATGTATCATCTGCTCGACGGTAGAGGTTGCAAGATTCTATAGGAGGCACAAGTACGCTCACACCTTGAGTATAACTCCACTTTCCGGGATTGCCTGTCACCTTTCTCGTCTGCGACTGGGGCAGAGTAGAAAACAGAGCAAGATGACTCATTTCTCGCTGGGACCCAGCCTGGATATATCTGTCATTTCACTAGAGCCTTCAACACCTGAGAGATGTGGGAGGCCTCACTGGAGTCTACCTGGAGGGTATTCCGGGGATCAATTCCCCCACAGCCAGGTCCATGACCAGGCCTACTAGTGGATATGGGCCTGATCACCCAGGCTGTTACTGCTGGCTGTACATAGTCCAATGCACAAACTACAGCCCGGCTGATCGAGCACCGACTTAAAGTATCTGTCCAGCTCCCTCTTGAAGGCAGCCAGGGCCTATTGGTAATTCCCCTTATGCATGGTGGGAGGTTGTTGAACAGTCTTGGACCCCAGACACTTATGGTGTTTTCTCTTAGTGTATCAATAGTGCCCCTACTTTTCATTAGGGGTATTTTGCACCTCCTCCCCAGTCTTTTACTTTCGTAGGGAGTGATTTCTGTACGCAGATTTGGGACCTTTCCTTCTAGGATTTTCCAAGTGCAGATTATGATGTCTCTCTCGCCTGCATTCCAGCAAGTACAAGTCAAGTGCTTCCAAGCATTCCCAGTAGTTATAACTTTTGATGGAACTGATATGTGCAGTAAAGGTTCTCTGTACACACTCTAGATTTGCAATTTCACCTGCTTTGAATGGAGATGTTAATGTACAGCATTCCAGCCAAGAGAGAAGTGATTTGAAAAGGATCATCATTAGCTTGGCATCTCTTGTTTTGAACGTTCTCATCCATCCTGTCATTTTCTTTGCAGCTGTGATCGTGGTACTGTTGTGATCCTCGAAAGTGAGATCCTCAGACATTACCAATGCCAGGTCCCTTACATTATTTTTTCGGTTTATTGTATGGTCAGAGGTTGTAGTATACTCAGTTCTAATTATCTCCTCCAGTTCTCTATAATGGAGTAGTTGGAATTTGAATTCACTGAACATCATACTGTTTTCCATTGCCCACTGGTTTATATCTTCTTGAAGGTTAATCGTGTCCTCAATAAATGACAGCTTCATGTAGATCCTAGTATCATCTGCTGTGGATTACATCTCTGTCTATGTCTGATATGAGGATGAGGAACAGGATGGGGGCGAGTACTTTGCCTTGTGGAACAGAGCTTTTTACTATGGAAGCTTCCGATTTAACTGTTGACCACTACTCTTTGTGTTCGATTTGTTAGAAAGTTGAAGATCCATCTTCCCACTTTGCCAGTTATTCCTTTAGCACATATTTTGTGCGCTATTACACCATGATCGCACTTGTGTATATTACATCTGCAATCTGTTTTTCTTCCAGTGCATCCAGACCATATCATAGTGATCAAGTAGTTGCGAGAGGCAGGAGCGACCTGCTCTGAACTCAAGTTGCCCTGGATTGTGCAGTTTTTGGGGGAATCCAAGTGGTTTGCAATTGTGCTTCTTAGCACTACTTCATATATTTTTATGATGTGGGACTTTAGAGTTATTGGTCTATAGTTCTTAGCTAATGCTTTGCTGCCACCTTTATGGAGTGGGGCTATATCCGTTGTTTTTAGTGACTGTGAAATTTCAACCATGTCTAAGCTCCTCCATAGTATACTTAGGGCACACAAAAGGGGTTTCTTGCAGTTCTTAATGAACATAAGAGTTCCAGGAGTCTGGGCCTGGGGCTGAGTGCATGGGTATGTTGTCAATGACTTTCTCAAAGTCTATCACAGTAAGCGTAATGTCGGAAATCTGGCATACAATGATGGAGTTTTGAGGCTCATTCATGAAAAAATAACTTGGATTGTCGATCTTTAGACTGATTAGTGGCTCGCTAAACACAGAGTCGTACTGGGATTCAATATCTCTCATATCTTTGTTGTCATCTGTGTAAGTCCCATCTTGTCTGAGTAAGGGCCCGAAACTAAATGTGATATTTGCCTTGTCCTTGGCATATGAAATGAAATATTTTGAATTTCTTTCAATCTCACTAATCACTTTTAGTTCCTTTCTCTCCTGCGTTTTGAATGAGTCCTTTAACTTAAGTTTGATACTTTGCACTTCCCTGGTAAGCGCTTCCTTCTGTGTATCAAATAATCTAGCGTTCTTGAGGAGCTCAGTGATTCTTCTACGTCTTCTGTAGGGGGAGCGTCTTTCTCTCCAGTTTACGTCTTTTCTTTCTTAGGGGAACATCTGCCAGGAGGCTGATCCTTTCAAGGCACTGGTTTGGATCGATGTTAAAATATCTTCCCAAATGTTTCATTTAAGACATGGTTCACCTGGTCCCAGTTGATGTTCTTGTTGAAGTTGTATTTGGTAAAGACACCTTCACAGCAACGTGCATTTTGCTGATCAGGACACCTATGCATGTAAGTCTGAACTTCGATTAGATTGTGATCAGAATCAGTTGCTTTTGATATAGTTATGTTACTCACCGAGTCCTCATTATTTGTGAAAATAAGGACAAGTGTATTTACCAGTCTTGTTGGCTCCACTATCTGCTGACTTAGGGTGTGTTTACCGCAGAGATTTAATAGCTCATGTGTGTGTGACCTTTCATCTGTGCTGCCTCCAGGGATTGTTTCTGCTATAACAATATTTGCAACATTCTTCCATTTTGTATGCCTTAGGTTGAAATCACCAATGAGTAAGATGTTTGGGGATGGTGCTGGAAGGCTTTCCAGACAGTAATCAATTTTCAGCAGCTGTTCCTTGAACTGCTGGGAGGGTGCATCTGGTGGCTTATATACAACCACGATGACTAGGTTTTGGTTGTCGATCATTATTGTTAGAACTTCAGCTACATCATTTGTGGTGTTCAGCATCTCCGTGCAGATGAGCGACTCTTTGTCATACAGGCCAACTCCCGCCCCTTCCCCTTGTTGCCTGTTCTTTCTGTCGTATCTAAAAAGGTTGTACCCATTTATCCATATTTTGTTGTCAAAGTGATCTTTCGCGTGGGTCTCTGTGAAGGCTGCAAACATCGCATTTGACTCCTCTAGAAGTCCACTGACAGAAGGTATTTTGTTGTTGGTAGATGGCTTAAGACCCCTGTATATTAGCAAATATAAACGTGGTTGTTTTCTGAGTTTGTTGGGGGAATTTTGTCATTGAAATCAGTAGTTGTGGTTGTGGAGGGCCATGGGGGCCACTGGCTCTGCCTCCAGTCCAACAAGGCTCCAAGGTGGACTATTTTTATTTCCTTCTATTTTCTTTCTTCGTTTCCTGCCACTAAAAAATCACTTGGAGTGGGGTTATTGTGACTACTATTGTTGGTATTATGAGGTCTGTACCTCCTGGTCCCTTTTAGATGGCATGCAGGGCAGTTGGTGTTGTAGCACTGTTTTTGGAGGACCGAAGATTGGCACATTTCTAGGTGAAAGAATTTACAGGAGAACGACACACTCCTTTAGACAGGTCACAATATTTTTTGGGATGCTCAAAGTTGCATGTCCTATTTGTTTTTCCTGATATGCCATGCTTACGGATGCCTCAAACACAGAATTTGCACAATTTCGTTTTTGGTTGGGTAGAAGTTTTGGTAGGTGCGTTCTCAATTTGTGCAGTTTCTATGACTGCACTATAATCCTTAGTATCCAAGCCAGGGCCACCCCGTCCTGCTTCCGGGGAACTACTTTCCCCGGAATGTGGGCTATGGTCTTGTGCAATGATGGGTGTATATTTAATTTTTAAGTGGTGGTAGAGTCCCTAGCAGAGTCTGGACTGGCACTAAGGATGGGGGCTGAGTCTGAGTCAGCACTGGGGCTGGGGCTGGGGGGTGGGCCTGGGCCAGCACCAGCTCTGTGGGCAGTAGCACTAGGATTGGGGAATGGGTTTTTGTTTCCTGTGTTTATTTTTTCAGTAAGTAACTATATAGTTTCGAGTCATCTGTTGTGGTATGGGTCAAGGCCAACACTGTCAAAGTAGCACACTTGACTCCACTCCGAGGACAGACAGCAAGAAGTGAACTTCTACACAACAAGACGGGCAGCAAGCAACAACTTCACTTTGGTTGTACCTTTCTCAAGAACCTCACTTCACCTGAGAATCTTTATTCTCAGGATGACTCGAGTCTAAAACACATTCCTACAGCATAATGATATCAGGGAGATAGATGATCATATGAAAAAGCTGGACCACAGATGGCTCCAACTTCATCCTGTTCCTTACTTGTATATTTTATAACAATAAAAAGGTTTTCAAATGAGCCGATGTAGGTAACAGCTCTTAGTGTGTGTAAAGTTAGGAACCCTTACCTTGTCTATAGCTTGTTAATAAGGTTAGGAATCCTTAGCCAAACCTTGTCAAACCCTGTGTAAAAAAAAAGGAGAGTGGGGAGGGAGAGATATTGTCATTCCCCATTTAGTGGTAGATTACAGTTTTCTTTATTTACGTTCGAACACTTAACAGAATAATGAGACCCACGAGGGTAGACAACAGACTAACACCTAGTCCTGGGTAAACAGGGCTAGTAGAAGACCTTACCATACACCTTTCCTTACCCGGGGACCAAACTTGGAGCCTTTTTGGTTGTGTTCAGAAAGCTATGGCCATTCAGCTGACCTAGGGGCTTGTCATTACTAGTTTCTGGCTTCAACTCTCTAATAGTAACTCTGAGAACTGGATCTAACTACCTATCGTTTGATAGTCCCTGGAGATAAGGGGAAGGCACAGCCCCCGCGGCCGAGTCCCTGGCCAGAACTCCTGATTGATTAGCTCAGTCAAGTTACTGATTCTAGCAGCACGCAGTCCAAAGCAAGCAACAACCCAGCTGATCAATAACTCGAAGACCTTCCAAGAAACAATCCTAAATCCATGGTAAAACCACATAAAGGAGACGGAACATACACTGATCGCAATCAGTGAAATACTGAGGTTACATTATAACTCTGTTCAGTGAACCAATTATGAGTCTACAGACTGACGTGGCAAATGAGTTTTTCATCCATGAATACTGCTCAAAACACGCCCTACATCTCCAAAATTTCTGATGCAGCCCTATCCCTAGGTGATTTTAAGGAACACATTAATAGTATACCCAAGCATTCTTCCCCTGGAGCATACTAGTGAAACTCCATATTCGTCAAAAATTACAAGAAACCATTATCTCAGACTTTTAGTATTTTATGAGAAAGGAGCCCAGACGTAGGTGTCATCTCACATTCATTAAAAACTGTCGATATTGCTCCATTTAAAAAAGGTGGCAGTAAAACAATCGAGAAAAACTACTAACAGAGTTTGCTTCACACAGTACCAAAATCTTTGAACGGGATCTAAGAAGCAAGATCGCCAACAGCATGGAATCACATTTTGACAATCCAGGGAGGCATGGGTTTAGAGCAGGTCGCTCCCATCTTTCACAACTGCTAGACTATTACGACAGAGCTGTGGATATATTGGAAGTCAAGCAAAATACTAATGGAGTGTACACTGTTACAAAACCTTTCAAAAAAGTACGCCCATGGTGTGATAACGCACAAAATGCGTGCGAAAGAAATGACTGGAAAAGTAGGCAGATGGATATTTAACAGACAGTAGTAGTAGTAAACAGAGTGAAGTCCCCTGACTCGTTTATCATTCTTATATCCGACATAGACAAGAACATGAATCGTAGCACCACTATAACATCTGCTGATACAACCAGAATATGAATGGAGTCCGTCGAATACACAGCTAATCTTCAAGCAGATGTAAGCCCTTGTTTCGGTTGGCAACGCATTTAGCTTACGTACTGTCTGCAGTTCGATTCTAGGCATTACCTGGAGAGTTTACCTGGAGAGAGTTTCGGGGGTCAACGCCCCCGCGGCCCGGTCTGTGACCAGGCATTGGTGGAAACGCTGGGCATGTTTCCTTATACCTGCTGCCTCTGGCTTCATCTAGTGGTAAGACGGTATCTGGGTGTTAACCGACTACTATAGGAAATCATAGATAGGGCTGGGTTTTGAAAAAGAGCTGAAGTAGTATAACAACTCTTAGCCTGTAAAATTGATTTATATAAAAAAAAACTCTGTGGCCCTCAGACAATAATATGATGTTCGATGAGGACAAATTTTTAAATGCTCCACTATGGAAGCATCGAGGAAATAATGAAACAGTACAGGACAAACTGCAAAAAATATTTAATAGAAAGTTTTATGTGGGAGAGTTGGGAGTGATGCGTTAGGCAGTGTGCTACAGAAAAATATTTTATAAAATAACGCTCCAAATATGTAATTTTTCGTGTAGTATATGGAACGTGGACGTGTATTATTCCCTGTAATCGAACGCGTTTTATTCCTGTCAGGCAGTGGCCAGCAGGGCGCAGATGAGAGGTGTGTTTAGTTCAGTACCAGAAGGGTGATCATGTGGTGAAGTCATCATGTCTGGGCGGTAGTTTGAGTAGGTAATTTTGGTAAATTTTTTAGTGTATTCTATAGGTGTTTGTGTTTTATGTGCTCTCATGTTTAGTTGTAAAGCCTTAGTATGTAGAGGCCTGTGTTTTGGAGAGTATTTAACGTTTCCACTGTAGGCTATGTAGCCTGCAGAAAGGGGGATGTCATGGAGCATCCCTGTTCATTTTTTTAACTCATTAGTAGCAGTGAGCTAATGTGAACTGGAGTGTGGTGGTTTTTCGGAGTAGTTTGTAAGGTGTATTATATTACATATTTTTTTTGTATAGGTGAGTTTGTTTTGTCCTTATACAACGTTAATATTTGCACTCATGCTTAATTTGTATGAGTACATGCTGGCCCAAGGTTCGCTGTGTTTTTCAGAGGAATTTTATAGCCCCTAGACAGCAGTGTAAGCAGCCTTTAGGAGCCAGGAACATTTTATTTAAGTTACGACATCAAAGTCGTAACAGATGTCAGAAGACCTCACCTTCAAGGATCACAACAATGTTGCTACTGCCTATCGCAAGGAAAATGATAGGCTGGATAACTAGAACGTTTCAGACAAGAGATGCTGAGACAATGATGATACTCTTCAGTCACTTCTCTCCAGGCTGGAATACTGCTATATACACTATTTGTCCCCTTCAAGGCAGGCGAAATTGCTGAGCTAAAAAACGTACAGAGAACTCTGACTACGAGAATACAATTAAGTGAACTACTAGGAACTCTTGAATTGTCCTCACTGCAACGTAGGCGAGAAAGGTACATCATAAATTACACCTAGAAAATTCTGGTGGGACTAGTCCCAAACCTACACGCCGAAATCACTTCGTATGAAAGCAAGAGATTTGGCAGATGGTGCAAGGCACCTCCGATAAAAAGCAGGAGCGCCCTGAGTACAGTGAAATTGAACTCAGTAAGTATCAAAGGCCCCCAATTTTTCAACGCCCTCCTTACGTGCATAAGGGGAATTTACCAACAAACCTGTTTTGCCTGTTTTCAAGAGCAAACTTGATAAGTACCTCAAATCAGCTCCTGACCAGCCAGGCTGTGTGACAAACGTTGGACTGTGTGTGGCCATCAGTCTGTGATTTGCTTAACATTTTAAACTCCATTTATTCTATGCCCTCTTGTCCCCATCTGTCACGTGAGTCTTTTCCTATTCACCCTGAGAGCATATTATATGCTGTGATGAGATCTCTCCAGAAACCTTTGCTTTTTCAAAAACTTTAGGCTCAATTCATTTCTTTTCTCATAATAAATTCTCCTCGGCTGTGGAAGTGGCCTTGTTGCAATCCTCTTGAGTTACTCAAGCTTTTGTATTTGATCAGGCGTGTTTTCCATGCTGGCGCTGCGTACTCTAGTATCAGCCCGACGTTTGCGCACTCACCTACACGGGGTTGTAGTGAATGTGCTCATCAATTTGTGTTTGCAAGAGATATCCTTCAGTCCTGGGCTGTGCTGGTAATGCCTCTTGTTGGTAATTCCTCTTGCTACTAACGATCGGTTCTATTAATTCTGGTCTCTTGACTCCTATCATATCTACTCTTAAAACCATGAATGGAGTCTGTCTGCAGAACTTTGTGTTCCGAAGTCATTCCAATTTACCACCTCATAATTAAAAAAACTACTTGGTATCCTTGTCCTTTTTACTTCATACAACAACAGCCATTTTAAAGGCTGGGAAAATTGTAGATCTGGATCAGGTACCTAGAACTTACACGACTCCTCACTAAATCAAAAACAAAACATAGGAATAGCTAAAATCCCTCAATTTGTAGTCTCTGGAGAAAAAAATAAATAAATTAACACTCCCGACCCTCCCTTCATGCATAAGAAAAATTCCCAACAGACCCATAGCTGTTTGCAAGAGGGAACTTGGTAAGTGTCTTAAGTCAGTTCCTGATCGGTCGGACTGTGATGCATCCGTTGGATCGCGTGCAGCTAGCACCGACAACCTAGCTGATAAGATCATCGACAGGGAGGTTTGGTCTGGGACTAGGTCGCGGGGACATTAACCCTCCCCAATCGTCTTCAGGTAACTATCGGATACAAAATTCTAGAGAAGCATAATCGCCCTACCCTAGTCCCTCTAGGATTTTCTATAATTTACATCTGGAAAATCCTAGAGGAACTAGTCCTAAATCTGCACACGGAAATCACTCCCTACGAAAGCAAAAGACTTGACAGGCGGTGCAACACCCCCACCCCCCCCCCAATGAAAAGCAGGGGTGCCGTGAGTACACTAAGAGACAAAATAAGTGTCAAGGGCCCAACTATTCAACTGCCTCTCATTATATATGAGGGGGACTGCCAACAGACCCCTGGCTGTTTTCAAGAGGGAGATGGATAAACACCTAAAGTCAGTGCCTGACCATCCGGGCTGTGGTTCGTACAATGGACTGCGTGCGGCAAGCAGTAACAGCTTGGTTGGTCAGGTCCTGATCCACCGTGAGGCCTGGTGATGGATCGGGCCGTGTGGGCTTTGACCCCGGAACACCCTCCAGTTAGACTCCAGGTGCCCTGAAAATCAGGGATGAAACGAATGCTAAAGATAAATCAGTAATTAAATAAAAAAAAATAGACGGTGACTCGAACCTACAAATACTGGGTCCCAACTCTGTAATCGCTTAGCCATGGGAGCACTGGGCCTGCTGTCTGTAGGGACCATAGTTGAGTCTCAGCCTATTCTTTCGTTTATTCATTAACAGTCGTTCATTAAGACTCATCCTGAGTTTATAACTCAATAAAAGGCCAAACACTTTTCAACAACTTTCCTTTAAGTATAAGGAGAAACCAAGAGACCTTTCAAGAGAGAACTAGTCTGAGACTGACCTGGTCTGAAACGAACCGCGGACCCGATGGTTCCCGAAAGAGGGTCGTTCGAATTATTTTTTCCTCTTCTCTCATTTCAGTCTTTTCAACCTCGGGGCTCGTTAGTTACAAACGAAGAGATAAAAAAAAACTCCCTATTGAAGAGCGGGGGCGGTAATCCCCTCAACCATCAAGATCGGGTAATACCATAGGCACTTATAATTTAACAGAAGCAACGGTTGAAGATTGAGACACTTATGCAGCATATGAGAATCTTTATTCAGGAAACGTTTCGCCACACAGTGGCTTCATCAGTCCAATACAAAGAGGAAGGCGTAAGGAGAGGAGGAGTATGAGGTAATCAGTCCCTCAGCCTGGAGTCGATGTGTTCAGTCCATCAATCTTGTAGAATGTACAGCATAGGGCCGTAGACGTGGCTTATGTACTGTAGTGAGGTGAGGTGAAGCAGGCGGAGGCGGGGTCATAGTGGTACCATCCACTAGTCGAAGTAGGTCTTTGTCCAAAGGTTGAACAAGTGTTGAAGAATTCTTTGTAACAAGATCCCATGATGCTGCAGTGTCTGACAGTTGTGATGAATGGTTTGAAAAACCGACAAGTTGAAGATTGAGACACTTATGCAGCATAAGTGTCTCAATCTTCAACTTGTCGGTTTTTCAAACCATTCATCACAGAAGCAACGGTACTCTGAAAATGATGATCATCAGGCAAGTACAGAGAAGTGGTCTTGATTTTTGAAAAGCAGTAGTCACGAGAGTGGATGGTGGGTTGATGGCTTCATCGTCAGTCACCCCTCAATGCCCACACCACTGTTCACGTACCCCACACCCCCGCCCGCCCGCCCACCTGATGAAGATCGGACATAACCCGATAAAAACATCGTATCCGGGGAATGGCCGAAGTTCCGCAGTTTACCCCGGCCATGAAAATCATAACTTGAATTATATCACAACACTGCACCCTTCGTTTTTTCCTGCTCCTCCTCCTCTGGCCCTCTCTCTCGCTCTCTCCTTCACTCCCTCCCTTATTTTATGTTTTATCCCATTTTTTGACTCGTCAATTCTTGTTCTAGTGACACATTATTTTCACAATCGTCCCCTTTAACCGTCATTCATTACTGCCCTTTGATTATCTTCTTGAGTGTCAAGGTTATCAAGCAGTCCTGGTATGGGACTCACCCGTACGGGTGGTTACCCTAGAATCGACTACGGGTAAACTATACGTAAAAAAATCTAATTTGTTACCATTTGCTTCTCTTTGAGGCTTCTTGTTTGTCCCTTTACTCTCACTAGTTTCTCTTCCTTGGGTCCTCTATCTAGTGATGTCTTTGATACACCTTTGATGAGTTTCGAGTGTGTTTCTACTCCCGGAGACCGACCCTAGGTCAGGCTTGTCTGGCACTTTCCTGGTCAACCAGGCTGTTACTGTTGGCCCATATATCCATGGAGAGGGGAGGATATAAGCAGGGATGGGTGAGGCGAGGAGAGCGGAGGGGAGGATACAAGCAGCAGTGGGTGAAGCGAGCGTGAAGAGGGAAGGATACAAGGAGTGGGTGAGGCGGGGAGAAGATACAAGCAGGAATGGGTGAAGCGGGGAGAGGGAAGGATACAAGCAGGAGTGGGTGAAGCGGGGAGTGAGAAGAATACAAGGAGTGGGTGAGGCAGGGAGAGGAAAGGATACAAGCAGGAGTGGTGAAGCGGGAAGAGGGAAGGATACAAGCAGGAGTGGGCGAAGCGGGGAGAGAGAATACAAGGAGTGGGTGAAGCGGGGAGAGGGAAGGATACAAGCAGGAGTGGTGAAGCGGGAAGATGGAAGGATACAAGCAGGAGTGAAGCGAGGAGAGGAAAGGATACAAGGAGTGGTGAAGCGGGGAGAGAAAAGGATACAAGCAGGAGTGGGTGAGGCGGGGAGAGGAAAGGGTACAAGCAGGAGTGGTGAAGCGGGGAGAGGGAAGGTTACAAGCAGGAGTGGTGAAGCGGGGAGAGGAAAGGATACAAGCAGGAGTGGTGAAGCGGGGAGAGGGAAGGATACAAGCAGGAGTGGGTGAAGCGGGGAGAGGGAAGGATACAAGCAGGAGTGGGTGAAGCGGGAAGAGGGAAGGATACAAGGAGTGGGTGAGGCGGGGAGAGGAAAGAATACAAGCAGGAGTGGGTGAGGAGAGTAGAGGGAAAGATACAAGCAGGAGTGGGGGACGCCGGGAGAGGGAAGGATACAAGCAGGAGTGGGTGAAGCAGGGAGAGGGAAAGATACAAGCAGGAGTGGGTGAGGCGGGGAGAGGGAAGGATACAAGCAGGAGTGGGTGAGGCGGGGAGAGGGAAGGATACAAGCAGGAGTGGGTGAGGTAAAGGGAGGGGAGGACAGGGGAGGGTGGGGAGGAAGAGAGAGGGTTGGGAGGAAAACTGGCCTTAATGGCAGCACCGGTGGCGCACACGTCCAGTTTATTGCTTTACATCAGTGCCGTAAACTTTTACTCAGCACCCGGCCAAGCACGCGCCCCTCTCCCCCTCCTATATTAAAGCTCCACCACCGGCAGCCACCACACCTACGATGCTGCACCACCACCGGCAGCCACCACACCTACGATGCTGCACCACCACCGGCAGCCACCACACCTACGATGCTGCACCACCACCGGCAGCCACCACACCTACGATGCTGCACCACCACCGGCAGCCACCACACCTACGATGCTGCACCACCACCGGCAGCCACCACACCTACGATGCTGCACCACCACCGGCAGCCACCACACCTACGATGCTGCACCACCACCGGCAGCCACCACACCTACCATGCTGTTCCACCGGCAGCCACCACACCTACCATGCTACACCACCACCGGCAGCCACCACACCTACCATGCTGTTCCACCGGCAGCCACCACACCTACCATGCTACACCACCACCGGCAGCCACCACACCTACCATGCTGTTCCACCGGCAGCCACCACACCTACCATGCTACACCACCACCGGCAGCCACACCTACCATACTGCATCACCACCGGCAGCCACCACACCTACCATGGTGCACCACCACCGGCAGCCACCACACCTACCATGCTACACCACCACACCTACTATGCTGCACCACCACCGGCAGCCTCCACACCTACCATACTGCACCACCACCGGCAGCCTCCACACCTACCATACTGCACCACCACCGGCAGCCACCACACCTACCATGCAGCACCACCACCGGCAGCCACCACACCTACCATGCTGCACCACCACCGGCAGCCACCATGCTACACCACCACCGGCAGCCACCACACTTACCATGCTGCACCACCACACCTACCATGCTACACCACCACAACTACCATGCTACACCACCACCGGCAGCCACCACACCTACCATGCTGCACCACCATCGGCAGCCACCACACCTACCATGCTGCACCACCACCGGCAGCCACACCTACCATGGTGCACCACCACCGGCAGCCACCACACCTACCATGCTGCACCACCACCGGCAGCCACCACACCTACCATGCTGCTCCACCACCGGCAGCCACCACACCTACCATGCTACACCACCACCGGCAGCCACCACACCTACCATGCTGCACCACCACCGGCAGCCACCACACCTACCATGCTGCACCACCACCGGCAGCCACCACACCTACCATGCTGCACCACCACCGGCAGCCACCACACCTACCATGCTGCTCCACCACCGGCAGCCACCACACCTGGAGGAGATAATAACTAGAACAGAGTATACTACTGACTCCGGCCATACAATAGAGCGGAAAAATAATGTAAGGGACCTGGGAGTAGTAATGTCTGAGAATCTCACTTTCAAGGATCACAACAGTGCCACGATCGCACGTGCAAAGAAAATGATAGGATGGATAATGAGAACTTTCAAAACGAGAGATGCCAAGCCCATGATGATCCTTTTCAAATCACTTGTTCTCTCTAGGCTGGAATACTGCTGTACATTAACATCTCCATTCAAAGCAGGTGAAATCGCAGATCTAGAGAGTGTACAGAGATCCTTTACTGCACGTATAAGTTCTGTCAAGCACCTTAACTAACTACTGGGAACGCTTGGAAGCACTTGATTTGTACTCGTTGGAACGCAGGAGGGAGATATATATCATAATCTACACTTGGAAAATCCTGGAAGGAATGGCCCCAAATCTGCACACAGAAATCACTCCCTACGAAAGTAAAAGACTGGGCAGGCGATGCAAAATGCCCCCAATAAAAAGTAGGGGCGCCATTGGTACACTAAGGGAAAACACCATAAGTGTCCGGGGCCCAAAACTGTTCAACAGCCTCCCATCAAGCATTAGGGGAATTGCCAGTAAACCCCTGGCTGCCTTCAAGAGAGAGCTGGACAGATACCTAAAGTCAGTGCCGGATCAGCTGGGCTGTGGCTCGTACGTTGGACTGCGTGCGGCCAGCAGTAACAGTCTAGTTGATCAGGCCCTGATCCATCGGGAGGCCTGGTCATGGACCGGGCCGCGGGGGCGTTGATCCCCGGAATAACCTCCAGGTATGCTACACTACCACACCTACCATGCTGCACCACCACCGGCAGCCACCACACCTACCATGCTGCTCCACCGGCAGCCACCACACCTACCATGCTACACCACCACCGGCAGCCACCACACCTACCATGCTGCACCACCACCGGCAGCCACCACACGTACCATGCTGCTCCACCGGCAGCCACCACACCTACCATGCTACACCACACATACCATGCTGCACCACCACCGGCAGCCACCACACCTACCATGCTGCACCACCACCGGCAGCCACCACACCTACCATGCTGTTCCACTACCGGCAGCCACCACACCTACAATGCTGCACCACCACCGGCAGCCATTACACCTACCATGCTGCACCACCACCGGCAGCCACACCTACCATGCTGCACCACCACCGGCAGCCACCACGCCTACCATGCTGCACCACCACCGGCAGCCACCACACCTACCATGCAGCACCACCACCGGCAGCCACCACACCTACCATGCTACACCACCACTGGCAGCCACCACATCTACCATGCTACACCACCACCAGCAACCATCACACCTACAATGCTGCACCACCACCGGCAGCCACCGCACCTACCATGCTACACCACCACCGGCAGCCACCGCACCTACCATGCTACACCACCACCGGCAGCCACCGCACCTACCATGCTACACCACCACCGGCAGCCACTACACCTACCATGCTACACCACCACCGGCAGCCACCGCACCTACCATGCTACACCACCACCGGCTGCCACCACACCTACCATGCTGCACCACCACCGGCAGTCACCACACCTACCATGCTGCGCCACCACCGGCAGTCATCACACCTACCATGCTGCACCACCACCGGCAGCCACCACACCTATGCTGCACCACCACACCTACCATGCTGCTCCACCACCGGCAGCCACCACACTTACCTTGCTACACCGCCACCACACCTACCATGCTGCACCACCACCGGCAGCCACCATACCTACTATGCTGCACCATCACCGGCAGCCACCACACCTACCATGCTGCACCACCACCGGCAGCCACCACACCTACTATGCTGCACCACCACCGGCAGCCACCACACCTACTATGCTGCACCACCACCGGCAGCCACCACACCTACCATGCTGCTCCACCACCGGCAGCCACACTTACCTTGCTACACCACTACCGGCAGCCACCACACCTACTATGCTACACCACCACCAGCAGCCACCACACCTACCATGCTACACCACCACCGGCAGCCACCACACCTACCATGCTACACCACCACCGGCAGCCACCACACCTACCATGCTGCTCCACCACCGGCAGCCACCACACTTACCTTGCTACACCACCACCGGCAGCCACCACACGTACTATGCTACACCACCACCAGCAGCCACCACACTTACCTTGCTACACCACCACTGGCAGCCACCACACCTACCATGCTACACCATCAACGGCAGCCACCACACCTACCATGCTGTACTACCACCAACGGTAGCCACCACACCTACCATGCTGCACTACCACCGGCAGTCACCACACCTGCAATTCTGCGCAATCACCACACCCACCATGCTGCACCACCACCGGCAGCCAGCACACCTACCATGCTGCACCACCACCGGCAGCCAGCACACCTACCGTGCTGCACCACCACCGGCAGTCACCACACCTACCATGCTGCACCACCACCGGCAGCCACCACACCTACCATGCTGCACCACCACCGGCAGCCACCACACCTACCATGCTGCACCACCACCGGCAGTCACCACACCTACCATGATACACCACTGTCATCACTGGTAAGCATCACCCCTAGCATGAATCACCATAGCAGGTATTAACATCATTAGAAGGCACCACTCCTAGCATGGTAGGACTGGTTGCAATAGTAGGCTCTACCACTCGAGGCAGACAACATATTCCCTTGGGTACTGAAGAGAAGTTAAGAACCAATGCGAGCCCACAGCGAAGATCTTTAATAAGTCGTCGTAGACATTGCAACTACAAGATGGCTGGAAAATTGTTAAGATGGGAAATAAACATGAGGTATTGATCTACAAGCCAGTATCACATGCATCCTGACTGCAGTTTAAGGAACAATTACTGGAGATCGAGCACTGTTTTGAAATCCTACTAAACCCGGCACCAAATATCGTGTTGCTTGTGGGCCTCAATTTGAGACAATTTAAATGGAAAAATGTAGCAAGGATTTTTAAGTGCAATGTGTGTTCCTGGAGATAGTTTGAAGGAACAGTTTGCTTAACTTAATTAAGCCTCTGTAATAAATTTGCCTTAAATTAGCATTTTGCTGAACCGACCAGACTGCAAAACATCCTAGACATAATATTTAAGAACAGTGAAGACTGCAATGTCAGACCACAACAGAGTTCTGACTTGCAATGACAGTGAAACACCATCAACGATGAAGGCAAATTCAATAAATTTAAATTTAAGAAGAGCATCAACTGGGAGGAAATAAATCTTGATCTAAACGAGATGCACTGGGAACCACTACGATGCTCTTCACGAACTCCAAGGCTGTGGGACTGATTACCTCGTCTTTTGTATATAGTTCTAAAGTCTCCACATTATGTCCATAATTTGTAATGATAAAGCCAATGGATGGCGAACGTCTACAAATTAAGATACCCAGATTTTGCACGTGTCTAACTCTTCGTCAAGGATTCGGGGACGATACATCCTGTTTGACGAAAATACTGAGTTTCATGAGAGGTATTGAGACGAAGCAAGTCACATGGCGGGTGAACCGCGTAGTTCTGGACTACAAGAAAATATTTACACTTTCCGACCACAAACAATAAGAAAAAGCAAGGATGAAACTTAAAGCATACCTCAGGGGATAAAAAAGTCCCTGCAAGACATGACAGTAATATAACGAGAGGAAGTGTATTGATTGAAGTGATTAATAAGCTGTGTTCTAAAAACCAGTACTAGAGCTACTACTGTTTGAGCACTTGTTTTCGGCCCCGCGGCCCGCTCCTAGGCCCGGCTTCTTTGTGGCCTGATCACTCAGACTATTGGGATTAGCGTCACACACTATTGCTATTTCCCGATATATAAGAAATCTTGGGCCCTTTATCCGTATTAAATTACAGCTTAGTGTACTCAATGCGCCATTCTATCTCAATGAGGGCATTTTGTACAGGCTGTGAGGCCTACATCGGCTTGCGAAATGCAAGCATAAACAGCCTGACTGTCAAACTATCAAACAGGTGCGAAGACTCTCAAC
>NC_091301.1:23412007-23467007 GCF_038502225.1 Cherax quadricarinatus | reverse complement strand
TTTGGTGTTGACCACGTGGTTAACCAGGCTATTGTTGCTAGCAGTCCGGAGCCCGGCCATGAAGTAGATTCTCGAAACTCATCAAAGGTATCCCGGACACAAACATTTCGACCCTGATAAACTAATCAGCTAGTTTTATAAACTAAATAGTTTTATCACTAATTAGATTCATCAACTAATCGTTTCATTACTAACTCGTCCGCTAATTTCATTAACAGCTAAGTAGTTGCATTACCAACCACTTAGCTAATTTCATAATCAACTAGTTAGCTGGTTTTATTACCAACTTGTTAGCTGGTTTCATTACTAACTAGTTTCATAATCAACTAGTTAACTGGTTTCATTACCAACTAACTAGCTGTTTTCATTACCAACTAGTTAGCTAGTTCTATTACCAACTAGTTAGCTGGTTTCATTACCAACTAAGCAACGCTCATCTCTCTCTCCCTCGACACTTCGCAGAAAACACTCAAAATTATACCATGCTGAAGACGCTGGGTGAACCTAGCCCCAATAAAATTCAAGTAACCTCTTCCCTCCGCACACCAAACTGAGCCACATTGCAGCAGAAAAACACGAGGTGCATCCCAAGGAGCAGGTCTAGCACGCTCCAGTATTGTTTTCCAGTGCGGACCACTTTATGTGACCGTTTATGTGACCCCCTGCCCCCGTCCCCGCCCTCTTCCAGATATATTAACGTCTTCGTTCCCCAACCTTCCCGTGCAATATATAAATTAATGTTTTTTTTTTACTTCACAATTACATAAATCACAAGTAAAATTGATTTGCCACTTGACCTTATGTACGAGCCAAGATATAACTTTTCTACGGATGAAATATGAAATACAACAAGGGACGGTACCAGGATTAACCAAGGTGTGAGCGCTATGTATGCCTGCAGCAACAGCCTCGTTAGTCAGGCCTCATGCAGGGCTAAGAGAGTATAAGAACTCCCAAAACTTGTCACATGTGCAGCACAGTAGCTCATTGTGCATGAAAATAATGAGGATTTCATTTTCAAGAGCTGTGGAGCCGAGAGAAACACTGGCGCACCAGATAATAAATTATTTCATCGCATTAAAATTAAACAGCAAAAAACTACATCACATTTTACGACGCAAACATTCAACACATTAAATTTATACCTCAACGCTAAGTATAACATACACAAAAGTTATGGCATATATATATATATATATATATATATATATATATATATATATATATATATATATATATATATATATATATATATATGTCGTGCCGGATAGGCAGAACTTGTGATCTTGGCTTAAAAAGCAACGTTCATCTTGCCATATAAGACAAGCGAAAATTTGTGTATGCAATAATTTCGCCAAAATCATTCTGAACCTAACGAAAAAAAATATATTTCATTGTGTTTTTTTAATATTAAATTATTGTAAACAAATCTAAAATATATTTAGTTGGGTTAGGCTAAAATAAATTGTTCTTGTTATAATAAAGTTAGGTAAGTTTTCTAAAATTCTTTTGGTGCAAAATTATAAATTTTTACATTAACATTAATGAAAATAATATATCTTTAAATGTATAAGAGAAAATTTTAGAAACGACTTAATTTTAAATTTCTTGCTAATTGACCAGTTATACATATTCGGCACGATATATATATATATATATATATATATATATATATATATATATATATATATATATATATATATATATATATATATATATATATATATAGTGTGCAATAAGATCACAGTAAACAGGTGATTTTAAAATATGCAAAACAACCACTGTGAAAGAGTAGTGAAATTCCAAGCGCTTTCGTGACTACTCACATTGTCAAGGAACTATGAAAGTAATACATCAAAGGAAGGCAATTAAAGGGCTTAGACTACACCTCACAGTCAACCCCCACAACAAAGAAACACCTGACGCGCGACAATACCGGACCCATAAGAAAAGAGGAACACTGCAGTAGGTCCGCTGGTCCAACTAGACAGGTCCTCACGACATCTCACTAACAAAATATTCTACCCAAGAAATAAGGTTTATTATTTGTCCAATGTATTATTAAACTCTAACCAAATTTTATTAATTATAAATAAGTCTAATTTACATAATTTATAGAATTTCACTACTCTTTCACAGTGGTTGTTTTGCATATAATATATATATATATATATATATATATATATATATATATATATATATATGTGTGTGTGTGTGTGTGTGTGTGTGCGCGCGCGCGTGTGTGTGTTTGTGTGTGTGTGTGGGTGTGCGTGCGTGCGTGCGTGCGTGCGTGCGTGCGTGTGTGCGTGCGTGCGTGCGTGCGTGCGTGTGTGCGTGCGTGCGTGTGTGCGTGTGTGCGTGCGTGTGTGCGTGTGTGCGTGCGTGCGTGCGCGCATATCGAACGTTACTATTTTAGCTTAAATAGCAACGCTCTTCTTGCCGAATAAGGCAAGTGAAAATCTGTGTATGCAATAATTTCACAAAAATCATTCAGAACGTAACGAAAAAAAATATATTTCACTGTATTTGTAAACTTATCTAAAATGTATTTAGTTGGATTAGGCTAAATTAAATTGCGCTTGTTATAATAAGGTAAGTTTCCCAAGGTACTTTTGGTACAAAATTATTAATTTTTACATTAAAAAAAAAGTCTTTAAACGTATAAGAGAAAATTTTAGAAAGGACAATTTTAAATGAGTTCTTGCTAACTGTCCAGTTATACCTAGTCGGCACGATAATTATATATATATATATATATATATATATATATATATATATATATATATATATATATATATATATATATATATATATATATATATATATATATATATCCCGCGTCCCTGGCTGCCTGCCTGACCTGGCCTGATCTGCCTGCCTACCTGGCCTGGCTTGGCCTGCCTGCTAGCCGGCCGGCACCCCCCTACTTACCTGCCCTTCATGGCTGCCTGCATACCTACCCATTTTAATATCTATCTCTGATATACTTTTGATGAATTTAGAGTTCTCCTACACCCGGAACCCTGCCCTGAGCCAGGCTTCTGTGATGCTTGCGTGGTCAACTAGGGTGTTGCTGCTACCGGCCCGCTGGTGCACATATCCATCACAGCCTGGATGACACGGCACTTTGTGTAGGTATTTATCCAGTTTCCTCTTTACGACTTTTACACTTGTCCCAGTGCTCTCCTGATATCGTCTGGTAAGATGTATAATATTATTGGACGACAGATGTTGATATAGTTGATACAGCCCAGGGTACGTTGTTATAGCAGCGTGAAAATTTGGGACCAGGCCCTCAAGTACTTACATACATATACGTATACATAAATAATTATGTGCCCACCCACCTACCTACCTAGTGCAGCTTTTACATGTAAGAGTGTGGGTCTTGGCCCTTTCCTCGCGATGACTGCCATTAACGTCAAAGTTCACGTTGCCACCCGACCCACGCTTCCCAAAACATTGGTGAGTTCTGTGTCCAACCCACGGGGGTGCAGCTATGCCCACGGGGGTGCAGCTATGCCCACGGGGGTTCAAATATGCCCACAGGGGTGCAACTATAAAACAATTCTCTCCACGCACCCAGCCACAGGGAGGTGTTCACCTGTTGACGGAATAAAAATAATAATAATACCATTATTGTTATTATTACCACCGTTGATGGGTTTCGTACGTTTTCCTACTCTTGCAACCTGGCCCTAGACTAGGTTCGTCTTGTGCTGGCCTGTTCAACGAGGCTGTTACTGCTGGCTGGCCGCCAGTGATAAATCCGTGGGGATCACCCAACACTTAGGAAATGGGAGGTGGCCTAATCCGAAGAGGAAAAGCCCACCCAGATTCGTTTGATCAAAAGTACCTTAACAATATGACGGATCCCACCTCTGCAGGAGCCGTTGTCGGTGAACCCCGCGACTGTATATTAGACCAGGGTTTCCGGTTGATGGTCAAATATCAAGTTAAGTACTTGCAAAAGAAATAACTAGGAAAACTGGGATTATGGATTTTTAATTTTCCAAAAACTGAGCCAAAACAGTAATATCAAAGTAAAATTAGCGATAACACTGATAATGGGTTGGGCGAATATTTTTGTTAGTGGGTTTGGGTTTGACAGGCCTTGCCAAGTATGGGCGAGTAGGCCTGCTGCAGTGTACATCCTTTATGTCGCCACGAGGCAGAGTATTCGCCTTAATTGTCTTCTTTAATTTAATTTTTCACATATACGAAGATATAAATCGTAGCGCTGCAACATCATTCACAGAATATACTTGAGGACACAACAACTCTCCATCCCGACGTCAGCCAGGTCATCCACTGGCACATTGAAACAACGTGATGTTCAGTCAAGAAAAAAAATTATTTCCTCCACCATTGGAAATCTATAAGGAATATAATGGCTCCAAATTCTCTTTTGACCCCAGATACTTATCCGGAGTCTGTGTGGCAAAAGTATTGTGTGCACAGAGTGCACAAGTTCGAATCCTGCTGCACCCTGAGAGTTTGTAAACCCTTTAGCCCGTTTGCGAATTGTTAAGCATACACACACGCATACACACACGCATACACACACACACACACACACACACACACACACACACACACACACACACACACACACACATACATACATTAATATATATATATATATATATATATATATATATATATATATATATATATATATATATATATATATATAAATATATATGCCGTGCCCAATATGTAGAACTTGCGATTTTGGCTTAAATAGCAACGCTCTTCTTGCCGAATAAGGAAAGCGAAAATTTGTGTATGCAATAATTTCGCAAAAATCAATCTGAACCTAACGAAAAAATATATATTTCATTGTGTTTGTTTATTATTAAATTACTGTAAACTTATCTAAAATATATTTATTTTGATTAAACTAAATTAAATTACGCTTGTTGTAACAAGGTTAGGTAAGTTTTCTAAGGTTCTTTTAGTAAAAAATTATTATTTTTTACACTAACATAAATGAAAAAAAAATATCTTTAAACGTGTAAGAGAAAATTTTAGAAAGGACTTAATTTTAAATGTGTTCTTGTTAATTGATCAGATTTACCTATTCGGCACGACATTATATATATAATTTCAGAAAGGCTAAGATGTGAGAACTACCTTGAGAATATAGTGATTTAAGGGGTAAAAGATGTGAAAACAGATAAAAAGATAAACGAGAAGCACCAAAATAATGAAAGCACTGCACGAATGAAGACAAGGAGGAATTAGAGGCATGCAGGAGAAAGAGGCATGCAGGAGAAAGAGGCATGCAGGAGAAAGAGGCGTGTTAGTAAGGGGCTCATTAACAAAGGTGCTAATTATCAGCCATTACTTTCCTCGCTCTCCAGGAAGTGGTAGTCCTGGCCAGGAAATACCTAAGGAATAGGCCGGTGTGCGGCACTGTAAGGAACAAGAAGGAAAGACAGTGGTATAATGCCACTGTGGTGTGAGGCAATGTGACACTGTGATCTAAGACGAGGCAGCGGAGGCCATGATCTCACGAACCAATACAAATTTAACAACCACGAATGCAAACTCAGGTAACAGTGGGCAAGGGTAAACTGCCTTGAGTGTGTACGGAGAATAAATACACTGATGCCCCCCATACCTGTGACCGGTTTATAGAGTTCTACTGTTGCAGTCCAGCTTGAGGTCATACCATGATGAAAATTAGACACATGTGCAACATTTGGGTATCTTCATTATAGACGTTATATAAACACCACGTAACCTTGCCTGTGCTTCAGACTCTTCACAACTACGGTGCTCTTCGCCAACCCTAAGGCTGAGGGACTGATTACCTCATCTTTTGTATATAGTTCTACTTCCAATTATGTCCTTGAATTTGTATTGATAGAGCCAATGGTTGGCGAAACGTCTACAGTAAAGATACCCAGATGTTGCATATGTGTCTAATTTTCATTTTGTCGGTATTGTATACCATTCATTTACAACAGGTCATACCATTCCTGATTCATCCTCCAGGCTAATGATGCCTGTGACAGTTATCTCAACGGTTGTCATAACTTAGCTGGTCCGGCTTTTCCTGCAGTAACTGGTCCAGTCGTAAGGTAGTCCGCTACCCCTAGTCAGCGATCTCTAATCTCTTGGGTTCATGAACATAGTCTTTTTATATACTACTTCTGTGAACACCTGAGTAATACCTGACACAAGCGCAACTTCAAATTCTGGACGACCTCACCACTTACCTCTGGGCCAGTCTTATCGGTGCGAGCATATCAGGTGAGACGACACTTACCCCTGTTTCACCAATCTGTTAGTTGTGCGAGTCAGATCGTCTATATCGTAAGGCCCTTCCTGAGAAAATGACTTAATACAAGCAGTAAAACTATATTACCAGCAAGAAACTATTCATGTTGATTACAGGGATCACCATCCCTGCGGCACGTTTCCAGACCAGGGTTTCTGGATGATAATCTGATTAGTCAGCGACACTTACAGTGCAGTCCCTGGCTTCCTTCTAAATCCTGTTTTCATTCTCGTATCGCAAACTGTGGATGTCCCTACCTCCATCTCAACTTGTTCCCTCCCTCTCACCTCACAAAGTGTGAGTTTTCATATCGGTATTTTTAGCGGTTCCTTCTCTTCACATGGGTCCTTATACCCTCATCTACACCTGTCTTCCCTCTCCCAGCCCCTCAACCTGTCATTTACCTCCTACAGTACATGAAGGTGTGGACACAACTTGCCTGTGGCATGTACCTTACACTGATCTTGGGGGCTCGGCTAAACCTACACTCATTTCACTCTTCGCCTCCCATCCTGTATAGCCTGCTGTACCCACCATGACTGTAATACAATGTTAAAGTATATCCACAGCATTTAACTAACTCACGAAATGTGGGTTAGGGCATTTAACCGTGAAAACAATTCATCCACCAGGTACTTTTGCAGTATCCTGGTGGAGGAAACGTCTTCACATAATAAATTGTTGTAACTCGCAATATGTCTTATTTATGCACTCACCATCACCGTATAAGCAATGAATCAAAAAGTGGGCTTCAATCGGTCATAAATCTATTGTAGGCGCGATTTGTCATCAATAAAGGATCGCATTTCACTGCATTTGTCTACCTTTACCAAATGTGAGTCTGCCGTACCTGCCATTACAACACCTGTGAATCTGCCGTAACTGCCATCACAGCAAAACCTGTGAGCCTGCTGTACCTGCCATAATCGCCACACTACCTGTAAGTCTGCCGTACCTGCCACTCACAACCCTCCCAGGTGTGCACAAACAGCGGGCTCCCCCAACTTAAACCGACCATCACAACACAACGACAAGCCTCAACGATACATTCGATGGCAGTACCTACTTCTTCAGTTATGTCCCAGTGCGGATGTTTACCTGTAGTGGGGGATGGAGAGAGAGAGAGAGAGAGAGAGAGAGAGAGAGAGAGAGAGAGGAAAGATGGGATGAAGACAAAGAAGACAGAAGATGAAGGAGCAAGGGATGGACATTGGTAGTATAACTCAGGAGGAGGGGTTGTTGGTCAGAGGGTGGGGTAATAGGTAAGAAAGAGAGGGGTGATGTAGTTCACCAGTTGGCTCACGTCCAGAAGGGTGAAAATAATTATTAGGTAGGCCACTATCCTAGTGATTATAATTCACCTAATGGTCTGTTGGCCCTAAATGTAGGCCTGTCCTGGTCTTACCTGAAGGTGTGAACCTACCCTGGCCTTACCTGATGGCGTGGACCTACCCTGGCCTTACCTGATGGTGGAGGCTTATCTGGGCATTACCTGGTGTAGACCTACCCTGGCCTTACTTGATGAAGACCTTGCCTTGATGTAGACTTACGTTGACCTTACTTGGTGTAGACCTACCCTGGCCTTACTTGACGGTGTAGACCTACCCTGGCCTTACTTGACGGTGTAGACCTACTCTGACCTTAATTGACGGTGTAGACCTACCCTGGCCTTAACTGACTGAGGTTGTCGTCTTTTGCTGATATTATTCCTTGGAGTTTAAATACTTCGTATTACGCTATTTTTATTTCTCTAGCTGTCTCTCCTTCCGTTCCTCCCTCCTTCCTACTATTCACTCACTAACACGCACACAGAATGTAAACAACTGGGTATTAGTCTCTGTAGTGAACACCGTATGACTAACGTTTATGCCTTAGGGAAGGGAGAGTGAGTGTGTGTGAGAGAGAGAGAGAGAGAGAGAGAGAGAGAGAGAGAGAGAGAGAGAGAGAGAGAGAGAGAGAGAGAGAGAGCAGAGACTGGAAGGACCACGGTCATAACATGTGTGGTGGTGCGGTGTTTGGACACACTGGCAACGGTGAAATCTGCAAACACAGAGCATCACATGACGGGCGGTGTGAGGAAGGTTCATCCATATTGCTACCCAACCATCCTTCAACACCGCCGCTCAACCTCCATCACCGCCGCCCAACCTCCATCACCGCCGCCATTACCTCAGGAGTGCTAACCTCACTACTCCAGTGAAAAAAAAATATACCCACCCACCCATTACAATCACTACCAGCACCACCACCACTACTACACCATCCACCACTACCAGCACAGCACCAGCACTACCTACCCCCCACCCAGCACCACCTCACTTCCAGCACCACCTACCCACCAGCATCACCACCCACCACAACAAGCACCACCTACCCTCCCCAGCCCCACCTTCCGCGTCTCGTGCATATTTCAACACTAATTCCCAGCAAGTTTTTCCCTGGTAGTCAGAAGAGAGATAAAATCTGCAGCCGTGTTGGTTTTTCTTCTCTCATCTTGGAAAAGATTCTCTTCTCCTTTCTTTTCATTTTTTTTTCTTCCAAGCTACAGGCTACCTTAGAAAATGCAACTACGCCTTTATTGTGTCGTATCGGATTTCAGTGCCAGTAGCAACATGCTCTCCTTAACCACTGTAACGGGCATGCCGGCTGTGTGGAGAAATAGCCTGGTTGATCAGGTTGTCAAGAAGTGTCTGGCCACAGACTGATGAACAGGACTAGAAGAAATCGGTGAAGCTGGTGACTAGGACGCTGGCAACCCCCTCCTGCACGCTCACGAAATATCATAACGCTTGGCTTTTGTTCCGAATATTTTTTGTTGTTGGTGTAATTGTATAAGCTTAGTGTTGTAGCCGTCATTGTTGTAGACACCCTTATTGTAGACACCGTTGTTGTAGCCGCCCTTGTTGAAGCAGCCGTCGTTATTACTTCAGACGTCCTTGATGCTGCAGCCGTCCTTCTCGACCTGGATAGTGTTCCAAGGGTCAACGCCCCCGCGGCCCAGTTCATGACAAGGCCTGGTGGATCAAAACCCGATCAACCAGGCTGTTACTAGTTTCCCCATGCAGACTAACGTATGAACCACAGCCCGGCTGGTCAGGAACCAGCTTCAAGGAACCAGCTTCAGGAACCTATCCAGTTCGCTCCTGAAGACAGCTAGGGGTCTATTGCTAATCCCACTTACGCATGATGAGAGGCTGTTGAACAGTCTTGGGCCCCTTACACTTACTGTGCTGTCTCTCAGTGTACTCATGGCACTCTTGCCTTTCAGTAGGGTATATTTTCCTCACGGCTGTGATAATGATAACTGTTGCGATCCTTGAAAGTAAGATCCTCTGACATTATCACTTCACCACACTTCCACACAACCATCAGCTCACCAACCTCTAACACTTTCCGCCTATCAAATTAGACACGTCCCACCTATACCCTCAGCTACCCCACTTGTCAGTAGTGTTACTGCATACTTGTGTAGTATACTTAGATAAATCCCAGCTACGTTATAGAGAGGCCCCCTGGCTAGCTGACACACACCTACATACCTGGTGTCCACCTAGTAACGGTTCCTGGAATCATCGCTCTCCACCTACTCAGTGACTAGGCTTAACAATTTCTGCCTGTTCCCTTGCCCCCTCCCCCCGCCATATCACACCATCTGCCTATACCTATCACAAGCCCATTCCACCCACACCCTCCCCGCACTCACCACACTCTTCTTATCCACACCTCTTTCTCACAAACATCCCTCCTGCACATACCAAATCCCACCCACATCCTTCTCATCCGCACCTTTTTCCACCAAAACTCCTCGTGCACATACCACCTCCCACTCACAACTGTACCTTCCACGTCTATTCTCAAACTTGGACAGCCAGTTTTAGAGGAAATGCCCCTCGGACATTTCAGTAAGCAGGAAATCTCGATGAAATTTTAATATGCATTATTATCGGATAGGTTAGGGTTGGCTAGGTTTCGCTAGGATAACGTAATATTAGCCTATATTTCTGAATAATTACCCTACAGCGACGAACTGAAAAATGGTAAACTTTGTCTGGCAAAGCGGGGCGGCACAAGGCGTACATAACCATGCGTTATTTTCACACGCAGGGTAAAAAATGTGGAGGATGGGTTGCCGGCACACACACACTCCTCCCACAACTCTTTCCCAGCGACCAAGAGCCCCTGCCTGCAACCCACACCTATAACAACACCCCACCCCTGCACCACTAAGATCCCCTGCCACCCATACCTATGAAAGCACCCCGTCCCACATACACCCCCTGCCAACAGCACCAACTTCCATACACACTCGATACATCCAGCACTCCCTCTACGTGCGAAGACGAGAGCATGTGATTCTCTCAAGCACGAAAGGAAACTGGTTTGAGAAATGAAGAACATCGAACATAACCTGACTGCTTCATCATGTAGAGTCCATGAGAGAGGGAGCAAAGAGCTACAAATTAAATGAAAGAGCTATTTATAAAATCAGAAAAAAATCTCAAATATTTGTTCTCTTATACAAAATCCAAAAGCAACAAAGGCACTGCTAGAAGCACCCCAGCAACAAGAGCACTGCTAGGTGAGTCCCAGATAACAACTCTAGTAAAAGGCCTGTGCTTAAAAGAGACGACACACACACTGATGACAAAGAAATGAGTGAATTACTGAAGTTACAAAGGGACTGTTTCGTGAACTGCTTATCAGTCTACAGATCGAACACCTAATGGGTTTTTCACGAATGAGACTCAACTATGTTAACATCTCCATAATTTCTGATGTAGCCCTCTTCCCAGTTGACTTTGAAGAAGCCAATGACAGCATGCCCATGCATTCTGCTCCAGGCCCAGACTCGTGGAATTCCATATTCATCAAAAATGGTAAGAAATCACTATGTCGGGCATTCAGTATTTTATGGAGAAGGAGCCTGGACAGTGGACACATGTGTCATCCCACAGTCATTAAAAACCAGTGATACTACCCCACTTCACAATGGTGGCAGTAAAGCAATTGCAAAAAAACTACAGACCAGTATCGGTAACTTCACACATTATCAAAATCTTTAAGAGAGTTCTAAGAAGCAAGGTTGCCACATCACATGGACTTGAAACAATTGCACATTTCATGGGCAGCATACCCCTCAAGGGCGGTTCCTTGACGCTGGTGAGGGGCTCTTCATTTGGGGAATTGGATCTATGCTACAGTTCCCTGAATTATACCTGAATACCTTCCATCCCCCCAGACGCTGTATAATCCCTACGAGTTTAGCGCTCCCCTGATTATAATAATTCAGGGCAGCATGAGTTTAAGGCAGGTCATACCTGTCTTTCATAACTGCTATATCATTACAACATTATATTGGGTGCACTTGAAGACAAGTTAAATGTTGATACAGTATATACTGATTTTTGCAAGCCTGTTCGACCACTGCAACCATGGCGTGATAGTGCACAGAATGCGTGCAAAATAAGTGGGCAGATGGACATTTAACTTCTTGAGAAACAGAACCCAGGGAGTTGTACTAAACAACTCTAGGGAAGTTGGAGGTTGCCTCAAAACACTACTCGCCACAGGACTCAGTTTTCCATTTTTACATCAGACATCGACAAGAAAATAAATCGTAGCACCGCGCTTGACACTAAAAATCTGTATGAGAATGGCGTCCATCAGTGACAGCAAATCTTCAAGCGGATGAGAATCAGTTACTCCGCTCCAGAAGAATGGAGGAAATAAAGATTGTAAGAGAGTACAGGACAAAATCAAATCATTCAACATAGAGATATTCCCACGATATCAGATTTCACATTCAAGGCTCACAACAATGTTGCCACTGCTACCACAAGGAAAAGGATAGGTTAGATAACTAGAGCTTTCAAGGAAAAAGATGCTGAACTAATAACAATACTCTTCAAGTCATAGGTTCTCTCAAGGCTGTATACCAATGGCCCCTTTCAAAACAGGCGAGATTACTTCTTGACATGTAGACAAGAAAAATAAATAATAACTTACACCTGGATAATCATGGAGGGTGTAGTCCCAAATCTGAACACTGCAAACAGTTATTATGACAATGAGAGATTTGGCAGACGGTGCAAAATACATCCACTAAAAAGCAGGGGCGCGACGTGTACAGTGAGAAAACTTAATGAGTGTTCAAGAGGTCCCCGATTCTTCAGCGACCTCCCTCCGTGCGTAAGGAGAATTACCAACAAACCTCTGGCTGTTTTCAAGAAGGAACTCGACAAGAGCCTCCAATCAGTTTCCGACAAGCCGCGCTGTGGCTGGTACGCTTAACTACGTGAGGCCAACACTAACAAACTGTACTATTTAGCATTGTGACGCACACTAACACAATATGTCACACAGACACAACGCACAGATATCTGCCCAGCAAACAGTGACGCGGGATGCGGCACAACCCTCCACAATTATTAAAATACGCAATAAAAACACGCAATTTAATATGCATGACTTATATGCATATATTGTCCATTCCCCACACACCAGCACATCCACTCATGAGCGCTCGCGCGCACGCGCGCGCACACACACACACACACACACACACACACACACACACACACACACACACACACACACACACACACACGCATGCACGTACAACAGGCCTAGTGTCTAATCAACATGTGCCTAGGACCAAATGGTAACACACACACACACACACACACACACACACACACACACACACACACACACACACACACACACACACGCACACACACACTAACATACACACACATACACAAACACAACTGACATACACACGCATATACAGAGACACAGACACAAAGACAGACACACACACAGACACACACACAGACACACACACACACACACCTACACACACACACACCTACACACACACACCTACACACACACACCTACACACACACACACACCTACACACACAACAGGCCTAGTGTCTAATCGACATGTGCCTAGGACAAAATGGTAACACACACACACACACACACACACACACACACACACACACACACACACACACACACACACACACATTCCAATGCACCCACACACCAATACACCCACACACCAATACACCCACACACCAATACACCCACACACCAATACTCCCACACATCAATATTCCCACACACCAGCACACTAATACATACATACAGAGACATTATCAGAACATAAAGGATACCTAAGGAGTATTGAACTGAAGGACAGAGTGGTAGATTTGAGAGGGACAAGAGAGAGTGAGCATAAATGGAATCTGAATATCAAGATGAACCATAAAGCTGAGCCACTGATGATACTCTTAAAGTCACCTGTTCTCTCCAGGCTGGAATACTGCTCTATAAAAACGGTTTCCTTCAAGGCAGGCGAGATTGCTCAGCTGAAAACTGTACACAGAACTTTCACTACCCATACACATTCAAACATTTCAACTACTGGGAATGCTTAAAGTTCCTTGAACTGTACTCCTTGGCACGTAGGCGAGCAAGGTACATTATAATTTAAACCTGGAAAATGAAACATTAAAAAAGAGACATTTCACAATACCAAGGCTAGTACAATTCACTAAAAAAACACACTTAGGATAACTTGAGATGACATTTCGATCCGTCGTGGATCTTTCTGTCCTCTGCTTTTTTCTTGGTCAGTTATGATTTGACAGTGGTCCAGGAGTGACCAGAAACGTCTTCCTAATGTTCCACAGTAAAGCAACTGCTTTACTGTTTCCTTTGTGAAGTGGGGCAATATCAGTGATTGACAATAACTGTCGGATAACACTTGTGGCCAGGCTCCTGCTTAATAAAATGCTTAAGACCCGATATAGTGGTTTCTTACAATTTTTGATGAACATGGAATTCAAAGAATTGGGGACATCAGCAGCAAAATGCGTGGGCATACTATCAATGGCTTGTTCAAAGGCAACTGGGAAGGCTACACTGAAAATTTTAGAAATGTTGGCAGTGTTTTCAGTTTCATTCGTGAAAAACTCATTTATTTCTTCCATCTGTAAACTGATGAATGGTTCAATGAACAGAGTCATATTGTGGCTTCAGTATTACACTCATTTCCTTTTTGTTAATGTATGTTCCATCTCCTTTAAGTAAAGGCCCTATACTGGATGAAGGTTTTTGCCAAATATTTTTGCATTGGAGCAGAAGTATTTAGGATTTCTTTTAATTTCATTTATGGCCCTTTGCTCCCTCTGTGCCCCCTTGGACTCTGTATGACGCAATCAGTTTGTGCTCCATGTTGACCATTCTCTGATCAGAATTTCGTGCTCCAGAGCGGACTTGGACATGTGTTATCAGTCGTTTTCGCATTCAGAGGGAGCACCTACATCTCCCTCTCCTCTCCCTCCTTCTTCCCCTTCCCCTTCTCTCTCTCTCGAGTATGCATCTTCTCGCTTGCCATAGAGGTTACATGTCAGGAGCATACTTCGAGCACCAAAGAGCTCACTCTCCCGAGAAACTGGTTTAGATCTCGGGTGGTCATGTATCATCCCAGCGTATCTCACTAAATTCGCGATTTATTTGATCCCAGTTGTTGTTGTTCTTGTTGACGTTGAATCTGCTGATATAGTCCTCATGATTGCTCGTGTCTGTCTGTCAAAGGCCACTGTTCATGCAGGGCTGTACCTGTGACCCGGCCTTTGGCTAATTATTATAATCAAGTGGGAGCACTAAACCCGTAGGATTATGCAGAGCCTGTGGGGGTGATGTGGAAAGTATTCAGGCTTAATTCTGGGAACTGAAGCACAGATCCAATTCCCTAGATCAAGAGCCCCTCACCAATGTCAGGGAACCTTCCTTGAAGGGGGGGGGGCTTTGGCTAAGCTTATTTAGAGATTGCATCTTCAACCAGGCTGTTGCTGTTAGCGGTGAAAAAAGATATTCATTTTTTAGTGAATAAAATATTGTAGCAGTAAACAAAGTAAAAAGGGAGACTGATAAAAACACTAGCCAAAGCTTATCATCACCCTATGAGGTTGATATTAAAATAAGCATTAAAGTCGCCTCGGTTGAAGACATGGATAATTTGCAGGCAAATATCTACAAGGCAACAGATAATAACATGATATTCATTGGTGCTGACTTTAAATGATCTGATACGAAAAGAATGATGATTTGACAAGGACCCTGGAAAACAAAATACAGCCTTAGATAAAATGTCAGATGACCTTTTGTTCAGACAGTACAATATGGCAAATGCATCAAAGGCCAAAAAAAAAAAAATGGTCATGGTCATAGATACATTACAGGCCCGCTGTCAACATATCCATCACAGCCTTGTTGATTTGAACAAGACCAGAAAGGCTAGCCAATTGTAGATTATTAGGAGCCGAGACCCGACCCAACAGGTACACTTTCCCCCAGCAACACACACACAGGCGGGGCCAGGAGCTATGAATCGACCCCTGCAACCACAATTAGGCGAGCACACACACAGCAGAGTCTCGATCCCTGCAAAAAACTCGGCGACTACAACTCTGTTAGTATACATACAGTATTAAGTGACAGGAACTAGATGTAGAAGTGGTGTAGGTAAACTGAATACAAGTTTCATGGGTAGGTATGACTGGGAGGAAAGGGAGTGTGATACACTTGCGACCTGGGAGGAAGGTGAGGAGAAAAAGGGAGGGTGCTAAAGTAAGAAAGACGGAAGAGGGGTATACCTACCTTTGACATACCTTTGAAGATTTTCGAGAGTTAATCCACTTTCTGAGCCCGGCCATGGGCCGGGCTCGTCTGGTGCTTGCTTGGTCAACCAGGCTGTTGCTGCTGGAGGCCCGCTGCCCCACATATCCATCACAGCCTGGTTGATCTGGGTAGAGGAGGAGGTAGGACAAGAATTCCTTGGGAGCTTCTAGCAAGACAAAAGCAAGACAACGTGACGGAGAATTTTCTTGAGCACACAAAAGAGGGAGCAAAAAGAAGAGACTTTTTCCAGTGTCACAAGCGTGATGAAGAGAGTATCTTTCCCCTCACTCTTCCTCTCCATCTTTTCCCTCTCTCCCTCTCTCTTCTTTGGTTTTCTGCATTTTTCCTTTGCACTTTCGCCTTTTGATAACCCTTCCCTCTTTCTCCTCTTTTCTGTTATTCTTCCCCTCCATTTGGTTCCTTTCTCTCCGTACTCTCATTCTTTCTCACCACTTTTATTGTATATAGTTTCCTTCTACCCTTTTTCCTCCAAACTTCATCTTCTTTGCCTTGTTTTCCCACATTTCTATCCTGGGCAGCATCAAAGACTCATAAGTAATGCGCTACCAATTAACTGTTCACTATCAATTCCAGTCCCACCTCCCATCCTGTTGCCATCACCCATTATCTGCGTCCTGCTCGTCCTCTTAAGAGGCGTCCTAACACCACTGCGGGTGCGTCTTGTTGACGACTGCTGCTGATAAAAACTCCACTTGAACTGAAATTTTTATATTTATATGAGCTAAACCCACATGAAATATTCAACGCAAGGAATTTTAGGGGTCATTCTTTCATCCGCTAATCGCGAGACGCATCTCACGTGACCATTTCTGTGGTGCTTAGTCCAACATAATTCATTCTATAAGAAGGTTAACACCCCGTAAGTTTAGTCCGAGTAAATCTTGAAGGTGTTCAGGGGTCAACGCCCCCGCGGCCCGGTTCATGACCAAGCAAATTTGAAGTCTTACTTAAACTGTTGTTAAAAAATTGGAATCAGATGAATTATTGGAGAATGACTTTCCTTTCACCGTAGGTGGGCTTTATTAAATGAAGGTTTGACGCTCATTTTTGGACTATGTAAATTTCAATTTGTCAATTCTATTACATAAAGCGTTTCCCATGTAATAACTGGATAATGCCTCTTCTGATCGGTTTGAAACCCTAAATGGTCGTGTACCGTAATGTACAAAATGGATTTATTTCAAATATATAAATGGTGAGGAACACCTAGTACACTTGTACACTAGTGCACAGTGAAGTTATCTACCGAGTGGAGTACACAAACTGTAATTTATTCAACCAGTGAACTATTTACACCATCATAAAGTTAAATCAACGCTGGAGCTAAAGATTCTTCCATCTCTAAATGTTAGTCTTTTCAAGTGGGTTCAGCACACACTGGTCAAACCAGCTTGCCGGTGCATGGGAAAACAACCGTGCATACCAATGGACCGTAGGGATTGACAGTTTTTGTTAGCTAAATTATTCACTCTTAAAAAATTATGTCAGGAATCCCATGCCTTCACTCAACATTCATGGAACCACTTTAAAAAATAAGTTAGGGACCTCATACCTTCAGTCAAAAATCCTGGAGTTCCCTTTTACCAAATACAAAAAAACCTTGATCCCTCCTCCAATACTTTCCTCTGTTATGTTTTTTGTCTTCCTCCCTCCCTCTTCCTCTTCCTCTCTCTCTCTTTCTCTTTCCCAGTATGCTTCTGCCGTTTTCAGCTACAGTGTTATCAGTAGTAAAATAAAATGGAACCAGGTAAACGACCTAGTGGAGGTAAACTTCAAAATTAGATATACTAAGATCTAAAAGGCTAAAAATATTAAGACAAGAGCTAGGAATCGAAACCGAACCCCCTACCGACAGTGTTGGAGTAGCATACATATATGCTGTCTGTTATACCACACGAACAATGTACGTTACTTGAATGCCTGAGCGCGCTCTTGTTATTAGCCACGCATTTGTTCTGAAGGTGTGTTGCTAATCACGAACGCACGCACGCACTCAATTTACAAATCACCGCGGTGGTTGTTGTTTCATTCGTCAGGGAAGAACATCAGAAATGCTTCACTGTAATGACCCGTTCAGTGGCGCCATTGGTCCTTAGACAGGGCACGACCAAGAAACAACCACTGATGTGCTATGTTTATGGCCCTGTGGCTCTGTTCCTCAAGGCAATTCTCTTTCAGACCCTGACATAAACAAAGAAATTAACCATAGTGCCGTATAATCAGTATGCAGAAGTTAATCGAATTGGTATTAGAGTGGCATTTATTAAGGACACCCTAAGCTGTTACAAAACCAGGTCTTTCCTGGCCATACAACTACTCAATACAGAGGAAAATGAATGTAAGGTATTTAGAGATAACAATGTCTAAAGTTGAAGTTGCCATCACAACTACCGGGAAAGTGACAAACTGCATAACTAGAACATTTTAAAAAAGAGAAGACAAGCCAATGACGATACTCTTCCTCTCTAGACAGAAAAATTGCTGCACGCTTTAAAGGTAAGCGAAATCTCCGATCTGGATAATGTATGAACTTTCACTGCCCCTATAAATTAAGTCAAACACCTAAATTATTGTAAATTCCTGAGTATGATACATAACACTTAAGACAGCTGCCTTTCTTTAAAAAAAAGGCAGCTCCTGATAACTGAAGCCTACTCTGTGCTACGTTTTGCTAGGACCAAAAGCCTGATTTATCAGGTCATCAACCAACTAACTTGGCCTGAGACCGGGCTAAGGGAGCCATGGCTCCCGTTATTAACAACAGGTAAAGATACTGTTGAATCAGACTTGGCAAATTCACAGGTAAATATGATATATGCGAGATGAGAAAGTTGGCCGGTTCCAGGAGCACTAACTCTGAAAATTTATGTTAAACTTGGGTGAAAATTGTTTTTCTTGTCTCCACCCCTTTTTGATTACCACTATTTGCGTGTCAACCTCTATTTTGGGGACCGGTGAATATGTTTATCCCCCACCTCCCTCCCTCTCCCTCAACTCACTTTCCTATACTCCTCCCTTCCACTGTTCTATCCTGTATCTATGTTTAGTCCTTTCTGCTATACTATCCGGTCTATCTTAATCCCTTTCTGTTAGAGTAACCATATGTTTCTATCTCCACTCCTTCCTTCTCCTATATTATCCTTTTCGCAATTAGCTAGGAAACAATTCTGATACAGAAAGGAGGGAGGGACTATTCAAACCAGTGAGTCCGAGTGGTAAGCCAGCGGTGGCTCTGCAGTAATTTCAAGAGTTTACCGCAGAAAGTCAGTATTTTCTTTGTTCTCAGCGGGAGGTATGTGACGTGTGTTCGAGCTCTGATATCTGAATTCAACCTCCACTAGGAAAGCTAGTGTTAAAAAGAAACACGAGTGTATCATGTGGTATAATCCCGATAAGTGTAAAGTTTGTGTCGCGGTATGCATTCAGGTGTTGTGAACAAAGCGACTCCCTATCAACGAGTGAGGACATAACTACGCTTCTGTAGCAGCCTACTCAAGACATCAATACCGGAGTCATACTTCTCCTACCACAAACTAAGGGAAATTGGGTCAGTTACAATACCCAGATAAGTCCAGGCATAACCACAACTAATTACGTTAGCTGCAGCTAAAGGTAGGGGTCAGATTTGACTGGAATTACCAATAAATCCCGTGATATGTGGGTGATTCACCCAAACCCAAGTATCATTAGGGATTTCAGATGATAGTGAAATGCTGGATATACGCTCCTCTGGGGCAAATTGTTTTCTAACAAAATTGTTAATCAACAGCCACTGTGGAACCTGGAACGGCACCCCGAAGGGAGAGGATGCTGGACATTGTGCTGTTAACGGATAAGTACCGATTGCTATATGTTTCTTTCATGCAGGAAAGTGTACTTATCTAACCAGTTCTCCACAAATTGGTCCTTAGTCATTCGGCCAACGCCACCAGTGAAAAGGTTATCGTACAAAATAGACAGGTGTCACGTAGCTGTACCCTGGCTGCCTTCAAGAGAGAGCTGGACAGATACCTAAAGTCAGTGCCGGATCAGCCGGGCTGTGGCTCGTACGTCGGACTGCGTGCGGCCAGCAGTAACAGCCTAGTTGATCAGGCCCTGATCCATCGGGAGGCCTGGTCATGGACCGGGCCGCGGGGGCGTTGATCCCCGGAATAACCTCCAGGTCCAGGTAACCCTCTGGCGAATGCAATAGCAATAACTCCATTCAATACTTAACTGGATAAGCTCCTTGAGTTAGTTTCTGATTAGCCGGGTCATGGTGGCTATGTTGTATTGTGTTCGGCTAGCAACAACAGTCTGGTTGATCAGGCCATCAGCTAGGCGATCTGATTTGGGACCAAGCCGCGAGGGCAGTGACCTCCGGAATTGTCTTTAGGTAACTTACTCCCTCTCCCTGGCAGCATTCCTCTCTGTCTTCCTCATGTACTACATCTCTTCCTCTCCCTCACATTGAAACCTTCCCTCCCTTCCTTTACACCCTTCCTGGCTCATACCTCCTTCCCCCTTCCACCGTCTCGCGTCATTTGCACTACGACACTACTGCATACACAGCATAACGTTCCGAGAAATATCGTGTGTGTGGTGGAGCATTTGTGTGTGGTGCGGCCGCCACTCCCTGATTCCACACGACACATTTTTACGAGGGACCGGCACCAATTACGAGACATTAACGCGACGGGGGGTACAACCTGGTTAGTTTATATATAATTGAATTCATTCCGTCCATCCCGCTCCCGCTCCCTCCTTCCATTAGAGGGAATGTAAACATATATCACCGGGTCATTACCGCCACTAAAAAGTAAAGAAACGTAGGCTGTCTATAGCTCCTGTTAACCATTACTGTCCTATTCTTTCTATTTTTTCTCGATTATTTAAATTCATTCTTATGTGACTTCTCTTTCTTCCATTTATTCTTTCGTTTCTTCAAATTTCTTTCCTCTACTTTTACCCTTTATCCTCAAAATGGTTCTCTTCCTTATACCTCTAATATCCACTTTCCCCTTTTACACCTGCTATCTGCCTGGTGTTTATTTGGCACGGTTGGTTTTTCAAAACAGATTGTTTAAAAAACCTAGTCCGTCCTCGTTTTTTTTTATAAAAGCCCTTACTGTTTAGATTTTAGAATATAACTTTTTAAGAAAACTCCGTTTTTTTCTATTTTATTTTTTTACTTAATATAATGCTTTTATAATAGATTATTAATTTTTAAAGTTCATTCTACTTATCTTAAGACACAATTATATTTGATATAACATAACTGATTTGTTGAATACATTACTGTGCACAGTACAGTGTATAGTTCTGTACTGTACTTTCATGTACCTTCTATAATAATTATGTTAATGCTTCCACTATATATTACATGTGTTATTAGAACAATATTGATGTGTCTCTATTAAAACGATATTGATGTCATGTTTTACAAATAATTTAATATGTTAGAACATGTCAAATAAAAAAATGTTAAGATTCCAAGTGAACTGGAACCGCAAATTCCAAATGACACATGATAGAATAGCCAAGAATACATTTCTCAAAAATTATCAGAAATATCTTGAGATTTGTTCTGAACACCCTAATGCAATGGCGAGGAAAAAAAAAACATTGTACATAATGCAAACATTCAAATGGAAGCCATGCACTTGAGTCAACGGCTGCATTAAGTAAACTAGAGAGAGATGATTGCACTTGGGTGAATGTGTGCAAGTGTAGCTTGACCTAAAAGATGCACCTGTGCTACATAATTACAAAAAAAAAAGAAAAAAAAAAACTGACAAGAGATTTAACTAGCGTGTGACACCTGTTACCTAGTGACATCCAGCACATCACAAGCACAAAGACAATAAACTGACCAGGAAGCAAGAGGAAGAAGCTGCTGAAAAGCTGACATATATCAGTTAATTTTTTTTACCGCCTTTGCTTGCTTTCTACATTGGTGATGAGGATATTTATCTTAATGACGATACCAAAAATAACTGAATTTTTCTCCACGGCCAAGTAGTGGAAAGTCAAGAAAACAAAAGCAGAAAAATCTCCCACTTTGGTGTCAAGTGAAATTTTGTTCTTTCAATACTTGAACTAGGCTGTCTTCCAGCAGCTCTGCTGCAGTTGAGACCATCTTCTCTACTCTTGGGAAAATTCTTACAGACTAGGTTATGAAAAGACTGAAAACCTTGTGATGTATAAGAGCATGTTTATGATTAAAGCCGAAGACTAGTAAACACTACATACCACAGACTGTAACAATCTTCACTTATCAGTTAATTTAAAGCTATACTTATGAGTTATAAATCTGTAACGTATCTATTGCCAACTGTTGTTTAATTATAATATCTCAAAAATTACATGTTCTTCTGTACAGTGCAGATATTTTACTGTATGGTTTCACATTTATAAATAGTGTATTTTCATGATATACTCTACCTTGAAATACTGTATTGTAGCATGTTTACAATGTGTGTAAAATTCAATATTCATACCAATGAAATACATTCCGTTAATGATTTACTTAAATCTAAATTATGCTGCACAACAGTCATGTATTAAAAAAAAAAGAATACTAACTTTTTCTTCTTAGTCGCTTCTATTTAGTGAATTCCTGTTTTCAACTGAAACAATTTTCCACTGTCTATTATGAACTGCGATCGTGTCAGGAGTAAATTCAATATGTAGACATGAAACCAGTTCACCCCCACCCTCCTTTAATATCACACATTCATATTTGTGGTTTCTGAATGTTTGTTTTCCAGACACCAGAGGCTGACATGAAAACACTCTGTGCTGGAATAAGTGACAGCATCGTTAAGTCACACCAGATATGTTGGCCAATACGTGGAATATTGAAATATTTACGAGTGTGTCGGGCCACTAGACGTGCACGTGTCGATGTTGCACAGATTATACAACCGTGAAGCTGTATAATTATTCTTAAGTTAATTTATCATATGCAGAAAACTGGCTTTTTATATTTCACCATTTCGTGGTAATAAAAAGTTGAAAACGAAAAAGGACTTAGTGGATACCTTGTATATCTTTCTCGACTCGGCTCGGCTCGGCTCAGCTCCAGGGAGTCTACCTCCCAACCCGAGTCTATTTCGGGAGTCAGCAGCCTTGCGGGACGGTCCCAGACCAGGCCTCCCGATTGATAACCTGAGAGTACCGCTGCTTGAAGGATTTAAGGCGTTTACCAATACTTTGATGTATGACTTAATTTTTGTGGTTCATGTAAGTTCTTCACAGATTTTTCTAGACGAATTTTGTCAAATTTTTAATTTGTTATTAATGTTGAGAAATATTTCACTTTGAAGAGTAAAGGTGCCTTACCTCTGATATTTCTTTGATGAGGTCTGAGAGTTTTTCTACTCATGGAGCCCGGCCATGGGCCAGACTCGTCTGGTGACTGCCTTGTCAACCACGTCTTAAGAGTATCATCACTGCTTTTCGTCTCTTGGTTTGAAGGCTCTCGTTATCTAGCTTATTTTCCTTGTAGCTATGATTACCTGAAGCTTAACGTAAGACGAGGGTGGAGGTCCCATAGCAGGCTTCCTAGTTGACTGCCTGATCAACTAGGTTGTTGGTGCTAGCTGCACGAAATACAAGGTATACACCACAGTCTAGATAATCAGAAGTGTGCTGAAAAGTCTTGGTCCCTTTACTTAGTGCAATCTTGTATTTTTTCTTGAAGGTATATTCTGTACCGTTTGCCGAGACTTGCTTTCGTAAAGAATAAATTTTTGGTTAAGATTTGCAACCAATTCATCCTAAATTTTCAAGGTCACAAATATATTTTTCTTGCCTACGTTGTTGTAAGTATAGTTCAAGGTATCTCCGGAATTTTCAATAAATTAAGTGCTTGACTGAATTTATAAAGGCAGCGAAGGTTCTCTATATTTTTTCATCTCAACTTCTCCAAGTACATTTCAACTAGTCCCTCTTTCTAACATCTCGCCAGTTGTCATCTCAATTACTCTTCCCTGCTTGCCAGTTCACCCTGTCCATCCCAAACACTGCTCTTCCTAACCCAACGCGCCGGTTCACCCTGTACACCCAGAGTAGTCCCCCGTTTCATCTAAAATTTATCATTCGTCTCTCTGCATTGGTGCTCCCGCCTCATCCAACTGTGCAGCCGAAAACCTATAGTAGTTATACTGATGAAGGCATAACAGGGAAGCGAGAAGCAAGGGAAGAATAGGACAACAGTGAGAAAGGGAGAGGAAAATAAAGGGCGAAAAATAGAGTAAGAAAAGGGAAGAGAAAAGGAAAGCGAAAACTGGACAAGTTCCACAAGTCCGGGATATGTTGCATACGCTGGACTTCGTGCGGCTAGCATCAACACCTTAATCACGTCATCCAGCGGGAGATCTGGTCTGGGACCGGGTAGCTGGGAGCGTTGACCCTCGGAACACACTTCAAGTAGATTCCAGGTAGGTGAAGGGAAGGAGAGGAAAAGAGAAGGAATGATTAGAGGTGAGGAAAAAGGCAAGCAGGAAAGAGACTGAAAGCAGAAAAGGAGTATATCCAGGTCATCGACTGATAAAAAAAAAATGTGTATGACGAGAATGAACAGAGAAATCTTATGAATTCACATACTGAAAATTTCTAAAATCACATGCAATTTACTCCTCGAATTACCTTAAGTTGCCTGAAGACTATTTAGGGGGTTACAGCCCTTTACTGACGGTCCCAAACAAGGCCTCATGGCTGATGGTGCTAGCAACACGCAGTCCAACGTAAGCACCACAACCCGGTTGATCAGAATCTAACTTGAGAACTTATTGAGTTACCTCCTGAAGACAGACAGGCTTGTTATGTATGAAGGGAGACTGTTAACACGTCTTGATCCCTGTACGCTCATTGAGTTACCTCTTAGCATGCTCACTACATCCCTGCTTTTCGCTTTGGTTATTGTGCCGAGCATTTGACCTTCATTGGGAATGATTTCTGTCAGCAGATTTGGGACCAATCCCTCTAAATTTTTCAAATGCAGGTACTTACTTTGATAAATACATGACAATGAAAGACTACAATGTGTATAATTTATAATATATCTTTCTTATCCACGTTTCAAGGAATACAAACAGTTCGAGAGACTTCCAGCGTGTCCAGTGCCTAACAGAATTTATACAGACAGTGAATGTTCTTTGTATATTCTCCAGAAAGCGTACGCGCGACCTAGCGAGACAGAAACAGAGATCTGGTGGAAGAACAGGAAGCCAGGGATGTGAAATGGAATACTGTATATGGCATGAGTTGAGAAGGTAAGTGCAGTGAGGGAGACGGTGATGGAGATAAACAGTAGGGAAAAAAGCAGGAAATCAGACAGTGATGGAGCGCTGAGGGATCATTTTATAGTGACAGGAGAGACAGGGAGATGTAACAGTGAGGGAGGAGAAAGGTGCGGTAAGGGCGAAGGGAAGGTGAGGAAGAAGTGATGGGGAAGGTGAGGAAGAAGTGATGGGGAAGGTGAGGAAGAGGTGATGGGGAAGGTGACAAAGAAGTGATGGGGAACGTGAGGAAGATGGTAAAAAATGAATAAGGTAAAGGTGGAATGACAGGATTAACTAAGAACGAAAGGGATGGATGAGACATAAGCAAAGATAGGGTTGACGAGAAGTGGGATAAGGTGAAAGGGTCAAAGGAAAAAGTGAGAGGAAAAAGTGAGAGGAAAAAGTGACTAGGAGAATAAAAGATGAGAAAGGTGAGAAAGAAGGTGGGTAGGAGAAAGGTGAGGAGTAAAGGCTGGTGAGGTGAAAGAACGTGAAGAAAATAGGAAGGTGAAGAGGAGAAAGGTTAGGAGAAAGGACATGAGGAAGAAAAGGAAGGTGAGAAGGGGAAATAATGAAAGAAAGTAAGGAGAGAAGGAAGGGAAGGAGATGGAAAGTAAACAGAATAACAAGAAAGTAGGTAAGATAGGAGACGAAAAGGTAAGGGGAAGGAGGAGAACGAGAAATAAGCTGAGGCGATGAAAACAAGGAAGCTGAGAATAAATGTGAGGAAATAAAACAGAAAAAATGAGAAGGGACATTAACTAAATCAAACACTACATACCTGGCCTCAAACAAGGCTGCTGCGTGTGGCTACCTTCTAAGGCGACACACACACTGTAAACACAGATTCATGAAAAAATACTTCTAAACTTATTTTTAAATGTATTTAAGGTATTACTCTCACTTTTGGCGCTCTCAGTCTATTTACCATTCTTATAAAACACACACAGTCTCTGGTGTAAAATTGTTTACCTATGTTTTAAAATCAATCTTGTGAGTTACGTCTGACGGGACAGGCAACTAATCGTTTTTATTTTCTAAATCAAGATCGTAATATCCTAGCTAGGCTGAGGGACTGATTACCCCATCTTCTAATGTCTTGGCGTATAATTCTGCAAAACAGTGACTGATTACCTCATCTTCTAATGTCTTGTCCATATAATTCTGCAAGACTGAGTCCAAGACTCAGTGCAGAGATAATATAAGAGTGAGTCTTATATTATCTCTGCACTGAGCTGATAAAGCCACTGGTTAGCGAATTATCTTGAAATAAAGATACCCAGGTAGTAAACATCAGGCTAATTCCTCACTATGGAGTCAACATTTTACATTTTTCCCAGTTTGCAACTCACATGTCAGTGTGATTTTACCAGACCCGAACATAGTACTGGGAATGTTATGATACTGTTTTCTATGGGATAACGCTAAAACTGCAAAGGTATATGGGTAAGATTTAAGGGAGGTTAGCTCTGGTTCATTAGATCAAGAGCCCTTCACCTGCATTAAGGTAACACCCGCTTGGAGGGACATCTGAGAGACGCATATTCTGCCTGCTTCTCCTTACTGTATGTTTTTTCATCAAAATTCAGTTATACCAATATCATACCAAGGTTATAGCAAATTCATACCAAGGTTATACCAAAATCATACCTGTGGAAAATTGCATTTATCTGAATGTATCATTATGTACATAACAATAAATGAACAAAGATAATTATTATTTATCAGTTAGACAAGTAGGAATTTGGGACACCTAGGTCGCAAAAAATGTCCCCCTTCGATACCTACCACTGTCATATCCACAAGTTGCTCTGGACCTATTACTTACAAATGAAATATGTAACACCAGGCATACTGGTAAATATATAAGTTTGTGGACTGTATATTAAAATTAATAAATGATTATATATATATATATACACACACATTTATATAACAGAAGGAGAATATATCTTAATCATAACACTCAACAATTTGACTGGAGATTAATGTGTCATGTACAGGACCCCCCCTTTTGCCTACATTTATGAAAAATTTACTGGCCAGAATTTAAACATAAATTAGACAGCTTGAGGTTCCTGGAGCTGTCCTGTCCTGTCGCCTGATACTCAAATTATGCAGGAATGAACATCCAACAATTTCGGCTCCTATTTGAGAGGTGTCAGCCCAATTTTAACCTCTAGAGCACGAAAAATTCTTCCCATTATACACAACGTTTGTTACTCCATTCAAACCAAACAACAATGGCGAGTGTCCTTCTGCGCAGGCGCAGCTTCCCGTTTTCGATAACAAATTTTATTAAATACAGTATGGCCATCTATTTACATATAACTACTGTATTTCTGGAAAATATATACAGTATTTTCCACAATACCAAGGTTATATCAATATCATACCAAGGTTATACCAAAATCATACCAATATCATACCAAGGTTATACCAAAATCATACCAAGGCTATACCAATATAAAAAAAAAAACAGACAATTTACGCATAGTATGAAATGCTTTCCATCTGCCTCACATAGGTCAATAAATGAACGTAGAGAATGAGTCGCAATCTTTTTGATTTATAGCCATAACGAGAGATAATGGCAACATTACTGTCATGTAAACAGCAATTAACAAAGGAGCTAAGGACAGGGACCAGCAGTAACAACCTGGTTTACCAGGTCTTGTTCTACCGGGAGACCTGGTCTCGGATCGGGGGCTTAGACCCCCCGGAATCATCCTTGAGGTATACCTTAGATATACCTTTGAAGAATTCGAGAGTATATCTACTCTCTGAGCCCGGCCATGGGCCAGGCTCGTCTGGTGCTTGCCTTGTCAACCAGGCTGTTGCTGCTGGAGGCCCGCTGCCCCACATATCCATCACAGCCTGGTTGATCTGGCACCTGTTGAAGATATTTGTCTAGTTTCCTCTTGAAGAGTACCTGGAGTATTATACCTGGAGGGTGTGGGTCAACGCCCCCGTGACCCGGTCCGTGACCAGTTTCGACAGGTTTTCCTACCCCTCGTAGTTCAGGCTTGGTTGTTCTGCCGAGTGATCAACCAGGTTGTTGCTGGATATGTGTGGAAAATTTAGAGGCTTGTAGTAGGATAGGTTTCACTTATCGAAAGCTTAATCAATTCAATGCTTCGTTCACCAGTAGCTTGATCAATACAATGTTTCGCTCACCATTAGCTTGATCAATACAATGTTTCGTTCACCTGTAACTTGATCAATACAATGTTTCGTTCATCAGTAACTTGATCAATACAATGTTTCGCTCACCAGTAACTTGATCAATACAATGTTTCGCTCACCAGTAACTTGATCAATACAATGTTTCGCTCACTAGTAGCTTGAATCAATACAATGACAGTGTGATACAACCAGGCTGTTGCTGCTAGCAATGCTACATATTGTCAAAAGTTGCTCCTGGAGGGAAGGATGAGGTGGTGTGCGGATGATGAGAAGGAAAAGAAGTTAAAGAAAGGAATAGAGAGAGAGAGATGGGAAGGAGTGAGGAGAACAAAGAGAATCAAAGAAGACGAGAGGTAGAAAGAGAGAAGGGATAAAAGCAAGTACACAGGAAGATAGTTAAAAGTGTGAGTAGAAAAAACAACAAATATCAACGAAAATAAATGAATTGTTAACATGTACACAACAACACGTAAACAAATACAGTGGGTGAGACACACCCATCCCCCCCCCTCCAACACTCCTCTGCAGTAATCAGTAATAAAACGCAAGAAAACTAAAAAAAAATATATACAACAATATGAAAAAGCAAACGAGAGCAGGAAATTGCCTGGTGTGTGTTTCAGAGTCGTTCGTCACCCTCAGCGCTGCATCGCAGACTTTAATCAAATATAATTAAAGTTAAATGCATGGCAAACATTTCTTAAAATATTTCGGAATGGCAGAAGACGGCCGGCCGGCCAGCCAGCCAGCCGGCCGGCCAGCCAGCCAGCCAGCCAGCCAGCCAGCCAGCCAGCCAGCCAGCCAGCCAGCCAGCCGGCCAGCCAGCCAGCCGGCCGGCCAGCCGGCCAGCCAGCCAGCCAGCCAGCCAGCCAGACAGACAGACAGCTAGCTAGCTAGCTAGCTAGCTAGCTAGCTAGCCAGCCAGCCAGCCAGCCAGCCAGCCAGCCAGCTAGCCAGGCAAACAGCTAGCCAGGCAGACGTGCATGCCAGCTAGTCAGGCAGACAGCTAGCCAGTCAGCCAGCCAGGCAGACAGACAGCCAGGCACAGTCAGGCGTGCATGCCAGCTAGCCAGGCAGCCAGCAGCCATCCAGGCAGCTAGCCAGCCAGCCAGGCAGACAGACAGCCAGGCAGACAGACAGCCAGGCAAACAGCCAGGCAGACGTGCATGCCAGCTAGCCAGGCAGACAGCTAGCCAGTCAGCCACCCAGGCAGCCAGCAGCCATCCATGCAGCTAGCCAGCTAGGCAAACGTGCATGCCAGCCAGCCAGCCAGCCAGGCAGACGTGCATGCCAGCCAGGCAGACGTGCATGCCAGCCAGCCAGGCAGACGTGCATGCCAGCCAGCCAGCCAGGCAGACGTGCATGCCAGCCAGCCAGCCAGCCAGGCAGACGTGCATGCCAGCCAGTCAGCCAGCCAGGCAGGCAGACGTGCATGCCAGCCAGCCAGGCAGGCAGACGTGCATGCCAGCCAGCCAGCCAGCCAGGCAGACGTGCATGCCAGCCCACCCACCGCTTGACCTGTACTCACCGATTTGTATTTATAGGGGTTAAGACTTAGCTCCTGGCCCCATCTGGTAGACAACTTTGATCGGCATCACTGACTTCTGGCCTCTTGGGCCTTATCGTATCTACTCTTTAAGCTGTACATAGAGTTTGCCTCCAACACTGCCTCTTCCAGGTCATTCCACTTTTCATCCATCCCGAGACTAAAAAAATATTTCTTTAAATCCCTATAGCTCATCTGTGTCTTTAGGTTCCCTGTGTCCATGATCCTGGTCCTCTTAATTCAAACACGCTGTTCCCATCGCACTATCAATTCCTGTTAAATTCGATACGTAGTAATTATGTTGCCCCTTGACCTTCTGTTATGTGTTACCTATTAGGTAACTTATTTGCGGTTACCTAATTTTGATTACGTGATAACCTATTTGTGTTTTTTTATAACCAATTTGTGATTATCAATTTACAGGCGCAGCAGTGCTGTGCTCGTGTTGTCCAGTCTTCGGCATTTAATTTACTGTCTTATATATTTTTACAACTTCTCATAGCTGTAAAACACTGTTGTAAAACACACACACACACACACACACACACACACACACAATGCCACTAACAAATATTGCCAACACGCGCAATAACATCAACTGGACCCCTGCAACCATAAATAGGCGAGTACACACACACACATATACATCAGCCAAACGCACTTATGCAATAGCACCAGCAACACGGAACCAGAAGCTGAGACACGACCCCTGCAACCACATACAGGCGAGTACACACACGAAATGGCAACTATTCGTCAAACACAAACACACACATAGCGACAACATTGTCACATACGCTCAACAGCACCAGTAACTGTCAAACACAAGAACAGCACAAACAACTGTCAAGCACAAGAACAGCACAAATAACTACTGTCAAAGACGAACAACAGATCAATAACTACTGTCAAAGACGAACAATAGCACCAACAACCATTGTCAAAGATGAACAATAGCACCAACAACTATAGTCAAAGCCACAAACATCAGCATGAACAACTATTGTCTAATAAGAACAATAACATCAACAACTATGATAAACACAGGAATAATAGTACCAACAACAATTGTCAAACAAGATCAATAGCGCCAATAACTACTGTCAAACACAAACAACAGCACCAACTATTATTAAGTACGATACGAAAAATATAACTGAAAACAAAATTAGTCTGTAAATAAGTAAAATAAGCAAGCTGATGTTAGCATACCAACCTCAGTCTGCAATAAGAAAACTTTCTTCAACCTTACGCTCACGTGATCAACGTTATGTAAATAAACATTGCGTGACCTTCATCCCTAGATTCTTAAACGTTACCGGGCATACCTGTGACTGGTTTCTAGAGTTTCCCTACCCTCGCAGCCCAGCCTGAGGAGAGACTTGTTCAACCAGGCTATTGCTGTTAACGGTTGGTTGGCTCATATAGCTTTCAATGTTACTTAACACTGTTAACACATTTTTCTTTGGTAAAGTTCTGCATTAGCTGGACACACTCAGCCCCAACAGTCTGAGTGATCAGGCCATACACCAAGAGGTATGTCCATGGACCAGGTCACGGGGGCGATGACCCCGGTGTGATATGTTACTCTAGACATCATCTACCTGAAAAACATTTTTAACGAGTAAGCATTTTTAAATGTATAGGATATACCTACTACTGCTACTCTTATCGGTTGTATCAAACAAATCAGGATCCAAGTGTTTTTAATGTCAGCCTTATCGTCAGCTTCTCCATTGCCATTAAGAAATGCTGACCGTAGGGTTTGTCTGGGGGATCTGTTTATAGTATCGCCCTAAGGAGCATCTTACTGGTCTGGTACTCTAAGATATACACCACATCACATTTTGTTTAGTGCTTTTATCTGCGGACAAGGTCATCTTGGTTACCTCGAGTGATGAGGTTTTGTAGGGTCATCGAGGAGACCTGAACTACCAATCAGAGAGGTAGGGAGACAACCAGATTCGACCAGCAGACAGCACCAACAGCCTCACAGCTCAAGACTGTCAACAACAAAAAGAGTCTGGTCTGGGACCGGGCCGCTGGGGTAGGCGATTCCCCGGAACCATCTTCAGAAATAATTTAGTATTTACGAATCCAGCCGCTCTCAAATCAGAAGAAACCACTTCAGGCCGCCATATTATTCTGATTCTCCTCAGACTCTTGATAATATATGTCTTCTGGTTAATACATTGATCAGCAACCTGGCCGATTCAATCATCAACCAGGAGGAATCGTCCGGGACTGGGCCGTGGACGCGATGATGCCAGAGTAAACAGACCACTTAAACGTTTCGAACACGTCATAAAAATACATATTTCAGGCACCCTTAACCTTACTTCATCATCCTGCAAATTTAAGGCTTGACAGATCCCAAGGTTCCATTCCCACAAGCTTAAAACAATTATCAGAATCCAAGGTCGCATCCTGGCAAGCTTAAATAAAGACCCAACAGAAACTAACATTACATTTCTGCAAACTGAAAAGTTACTAGATCTCAAGATTACATTCCTACAAGTTAAAAACAGCTGCCAGATCAAAGGGTAACAAAAGGAGGCGTGTAAGCTTCCCGGTATCACTGTTAATAAAATTCAAGTCACGTGACAACACCAAACATACCAACACACTGCAAAATAAAGATATAGTCGTAACATTTCTGCTGGCATTCTTTTCGTCAGGCAGGTGCATCAATCTTTCATGCTGGTGAAGAAGAAAGGAAAGGTCGCCAGAGAAAGAAAGGGGATGAGAGAATGGTGAGGAGGTCACTGAGGAATGTAGAAGGAAATAAGAGGGGATAGGGAAAGGGGAGGAATGGAGAAGTGAAGGCATGGAAGACGGGAAGGAATGGAGAATAAAGAAATGGCGAGAAGGAAAAAATGGTGAGGGGCAAAGGAGTAAAGGGGGCGGAATCTGGAAAGCAATGAAAGAGAGAGGAAGTAATGAGGGGAGAGTGGAAGAGGGAGAGAGGGAGAGGGGAAGCAACGGGAGAGAGGAAGAAATGGGAGAGGGTAAGGAACGGGAGAGAGGGGAAGGAACGGGAGAGAAAGGAAGAGGAGAGAAGGTAAGGAATGGAAGAGAAGCAAATTAACGGTAGAGAAGAAAAGGAACTGGACAGTAGGAAGAAAGAGTTGGAGAGGGGGAAGTAAGAGAAGGGAGCAGTAGGAACAAGAGAGAAAGAGAGAGAGAAAGAGAGAGAAGGAAGCGTAGGGGTGAGTGAGGGGGGAGTGAGAGAATGTGAAGGGAAAGAATAAAACATTCAAGATGAAGCCGACATTCAGAACCCGCCCACCAAATGTCAATCAATCTACTCGGAGCTTTTAACCTGCCATGCATGTGCTAGCATCTATAATAATAATAATAATAATAATAATAATAATAATTATTATTATTATCATAGCTCTGCTAAATTGTTAATATTATTTTTGCTATATAAATATTTCTTCATAGCTATATGATGTTCAATGAGGACAAGTTTCAGTTACCCCATTATGGAAAGACTGAACAAAAATAAAGACAGGAACGAAGTACAAAACAAACAAGAATCACTCAACAGGGCGTAAGACTAATAAGAGACCTTGGAGTTATTATGTCAGATCTCACCTCGGATCACAACAATGTTACTATCTTAACCCACGAAAAATGACTGGTTGGATAACTAGAACCTTCGAAACAAGGAATACAAAACCAATGGTGATACTCTTCATGTCACTTGTTCTCTCTAGGCTGGAATATTGCTATACTCTTAACAGCTCCGTTCAAGGCAGGAGAAATGCAGACCTAGAGAATTTAAAGAGAATCTGCACTGCCCGCATGGTTTCAGTCAAGTACCTGCATTACTGGGAATGTTCTAGTCCCTTGATATGTACTACTTGGAATTTAGGCGAGAGATATATCTACACCTGGAAAATTCTACGGCTAATCCCAAATCTGCGCACACAAATCATTCTCCGTGAAAGTAAAAGGCTTGGCAGACGGTGCAAAATACCCGCAATGAACAGTAGGAGTGCAATGTACTAAGGGCAAACTCGATAACTTTGAAAAGGCCAAGACTTTTCAAAGTCTCCCTTCCTACATAACAGAGCCCTGGCTGTCTTCATGAATCATTATTTTTGCAGTCATCGTCGTCATCACTATCACTAATATCATCAGTGTTCATCATCCTTATTGTTAGATCTGGAGTTTACCAGGAGGAGTAGGGGGTCAACGCTCCAGCGGCCCGCTCCCAGACCAGACCTCTCCGTTCCTGAGAAACATTATAAATACCCCGAGGAGTTAGCAGTGTACGATCTCTAAATTTTGCAACTCTTACATCTTTCGTGCCTTGAAAGGGGCTGTGAGCACAGAGCAATATTCCAGTCTAGACGAAGCAGCACAGGGGATTTGAAAAGTGCCATCACTGCCGTGACTTTTCTTTTGAAAGTTCTCATAATCCAATATCACTTTCCTGACTTTTAATCAATCTTATTTTGCTCTCTAAGTCAAAGTTCCTACGATTTGATTATTCCTCGTGCCTGCGTTTTTGAATACAGTGCCCGATTATAAATTTTTGCTTCAGGATCTTCGTTTTACGTCAAAGTCAATTACGAATCTTCAAACTTTTCCACTTGTACCACTGACAGAGGATTAACAAAATATAATATTGTTCAAGTACCTCTTCAACGATATTATGTTACAGGATCCAGTAACCTCACTACCAATTCATCGTTCCAATTGTTTGCTGATATAATTTATCAGTAACATAAGGAAGGAAACGTGCTGGAACCATTTGTATTATAGGAAAGGCAACGTTTTTGGGACCACCAATATTATAATTTGATTGATAAGGTTCAAGAGGCTGAATACTTATGCACCAATGCAAGCTGAGTCAAATAAGCGTGCATAAATAAGAGCTTTTCTATGCACGCTTATGCTTGAGGCAAGCACTTTTAGAAATTAAGTTCCTTTCAATAAACTTTGAGCAAAACATGTTATAGTTCTGAAGATCAGTTCTAAAAGGGGGGCTTGCAATTTAATGTCATCTGGTAATACAGACAGATTTGTTGAAAAGTTGGAATGTCTTAATATTCCTTCTTAGAGTTTTCTAAATTACTGAGAACCCTTGAAAACCCTCGACCTATACTCCTCTGAACACAAGCGAGAAAGTTACTTTACAATTTACACTTGGAAAGTCCTAGAGGGACTGGTCTCAAATCGGAACACACAAATCACTCATTACAAAAGTAAGTGGTTTGGCAGACGATGTAAAAATGCCCCAGTGAAAAGTAAGTATCCCATGAGTACACTTAAACATAACACAATAAGTGTAAAAGACCCAAGACTTCAAGAGACCCATCATTTATAAGGTGGATTACAAACAGACCCTTTGTTTTCAAGAGGGAACTTAAGTTCGAGTGAGTTCCTGCTTAGCTGGACTGTGGTTCAAACGTTGGATTGCATGTAGCCTATAGTAACAGACTCTTTGATCAGACCTTAATCTACCAGAAAGCCTGATCTGGAACCGGGCCGCGGTGGCGTTGACCCCTTAAAAAAATCCTTCAGATATCCTTCAGGTATTCCAAAACGCAAGTTAAAAACCTGATGAAAGATTCCAATCTTCCTTGAATATTTTTCAATACTGTAAGTTACACCATGCTTTTGATTTTTTATACGAGACGTCGGAAGCCGCGACTGTGCAACTTCCGCAACTGGCATGTATAACTGGCAACTGGATGTATAATTGGCAACCGGCTGGCCGCATGCCGGTCTAAATAGTGTGCCGACAACACTGAAAAAAAAAAGATACTGCAGAGTAAGATGTTACTGGAAGAACGTTCCGATGTGTGATTTTCATCATCTATCTTGATAAAGATAAACACAGATCAACAACATTGCCCCAATAAAAATTTGTTTTGCGAAGTGTCTTTTCTTTTTATCTGTGTCTTCTATAAGAATGAGAAACAATAAAGGCACCACGAACCTGCCTTCAAGCAGGTACATTACCTGCCGACAATTCCTAGGGGTCACTGCTCCCCGTGTCCGGTCCCAGATACGGTTTCCAGGTCGACCGCCACATAATCAAGCTGCTGTTGCTGGTTGCACAGTCCATCGTAGGCACCACAGCCCCGCTGATCAGAAAATATCTTTCCAAATTCAGCGGGTTCCCTCTTGAAGACAGCTCAGGGCCTGTTTGTAATTCTTATATTTAAAAAAAAATACGAAGGGACAGTGGTTTAAGTTTTGGCCCCTTTATACTTACTGAGATATCTCTTAATGTACTCACTGCACCTCTGCTATTCATTTAGGATATTTGGCACTATCTACGAAGGTTCATCTTTTCGTGGGGAGGGATTTGTGAGTGCAGAGATGAAAACAATCCCTCCACAATCTTCCAGCTGTAAGTTATGATCTATCTTCCTGACCTTCTTCCCGGAGTACAATTCAAGGGACTGCAGGCTCTTAGGTGTTAACTGAATTTATACGAGCAGCTGAAGTTCTCTGTACATTCCTTAAATCTGCTTATTTAAATCGGCTTATTTGAGTAATGCACCTCGGAAAACAATTGTTATGGTTATTTTCCAAGTGCAAAATATTATATATTATGAGCAGTTTAATGCGATAACAATAATTACAGGCGCGTGACAGAATGGATGCAGGCAGTGAATGCTCTTTTAGCATAATTCACTTTCGCAATTTCGCCAGCAAGGATGTTAGTAAACAACAATATCCCAGTTTAAGAGTGAACAAGTACCTTAAAATGCATCATCAATGGCTTACCCCAACTTTTAATGGAAAATTCTGTTACCTAGCCTATAATTTTTCTTTCAGTTGATAACAAAACTGTTCTGCGGGTCTTCTGACATAGTTGTTCCTAGGTGTCTTATATTTCTATTTTAATTTCTCTCTCTCTCTCTCAATGTTTGTTCCCACAGGCTCAGAGGCCCTCGACCCATGGGGAATGAGTGCATCCAAGTACCAGAAGCTGGACAAAAGATTCATCAGTACAACTAAGAACCCTAGGACAGTTAGTTTTCTGTTTCAGTGGCTCAGTGATGTAGTTGAGAGGGAGAATGCCTGTTATATCCTTTGTATGCGCCCCAGCTCTAGAACCTGCACGAGAATTTGTAATGAAATTTTTTGGCAAAGACGTAGCTATATGTACTTGTAATGTAGCCTTGTGGTTCTCTAAAAGTTTTTATTTACATCTGCGTGAAGGTTAGAGCCGTCGATGGATGCCTCCCATGTATACTGACCTCAATGAACGTCTGTCTTACGAACTGTGTTCTCAAAGGAGGACTCTCTTACGAACTGTGTCCTCAATGGAGGTCTCTCTCTTTATATACGGTGTCCTCAAATGAGGTCTCTTACAAATTGTGTCCTCAACAGAGGTCTCTTACAAATTGTGTCCTCGATGGAGATCTCTTACAAATTGTGTTCTTAATAGAGATCTTTCTAACAAAATGTGTTCTTATTGGAGGTCTCTCTTACAAACTGTGTTTTTAACAGAAGTCTCTCTCACAAACCATACCACGGGCGGGGACAGAACCCGCGATCTATTCCCGTGGTATGGTTTGTTTGCAATCAAGTCATTACGATTTCGTGAGTCTCTCTCACAATTTGTGTACTCAGTGGAGGCCTCTCTTACAGTCTGTGCTCTTAATAGAGGTCTCTCATACAAATTGTGTTCTTAATGGAGGTCTCTCTCACTGTGTTCTTAATGGAGATCTCTTACATACTATGTTCTTAATGGAGGTTTCTCTTACAAACTGTGTTCTTAATGGAGGTCTTTCTTACAAATTGTATTCTTAATGGAGGTCTCTCTTACAAATCAATGTTCTAGGCAACAGCACCAAGCCATTATGCTTTACATCTTCGTAATTTTTCAAATGATGAAGATACAAAGAAAAGTTTAGGGAAGAGTAGTCTACTCTGAGGTAGGAAGTTTTCCACACGCTGGACGTCTATGAATTTATTTTCCCTTTAAACCTCAAGTCCGATCTACTTCAAAGAAATCTGCCCACTTTTGTCGTATGTAAAAAAAAAAAGTTCTTTTGTGAACGTGAACAGATGATCTTTGATTTGCTAATTATGGTATACAGTAACTATTATCAATATTTATTTTCAAGATAAGTATTTCTAATAAGCACAAACTAATTCACATTCAAAAATAAATATTAGTATTTATAATAATACATGTATTAGAAATAATACTAATAATAGTAACAATAATAAAAACCAGTAATAATAAAACCAACAATAATAATTATAATAACCAATAATAATAACAAAAACCAATAAAAATAAAGCCAATAATAATAAAACAAAAATAATATATAATAATAATAATAATAATAATAATAATAATAATAATAATAATAATAATAATAATAATAATAATTAAACTTGGTAATGTAAGGATAAAACAGTTGGAGTGGCGATGGCAGCAGCAGGTAAACTGCACAACACAATAAGAACAGCGGGTCAGACCCATAATTCAACTATGAATGCATCGATCTCTTCCCTTCTACCCCCTTCCCCTAACCACCCGTCACGAAACCCTCAGCCCCCACACAATGTTACCCCCACCCATCATGCAACTCCCCACACACCCACCCACCCAATCATAACGACGCCCCACTAACGCACCCATCACGAGACCCCCCCCCCTCCGAATCAAACTGCTACCACCACTACCTCACCACTGAGAACTGACTTCCGCTTCAGTTTTATTTATATTTGTATGAATATGTATGTGTGTGTGTATTTATATAAACATTATATATATATATATATATATATATATATATATATATATATATATATATATATATATATATATATATATATATATATATATATATATATTATTACATAATATGGTACAGACGATTTAAGAGATACATTGTTGATATAAAGGTGGCATATACGGTACATGTTACGTGTGTATCACCGATTATAAGGCGAAAATCTCATCCAGCTCCTCAGAGCTGGGGCGTGTGCCCAAAATACAGCAGGTATTACCCCTTTGAACAGCCGCACTGAGCCGCTGGAACAGAAAACTAGCTGCCCTGGGATCCCTAGTTACCCTGATGAGTCTTTTTCCCAGCTCCTTAAGGAATTTAGATGCACTCTTTCCCCATGAGCCAAGGGTCTCTGAGCCTATGGGAACAAACATATAATGATGGGCAAGTTCTCCATATTTTCTAGACTTTTGGGACTCCCTGAAGCTGGCAGCTGCCCCTCCTTCCTCCCTGGTGTATTGGAGATAGGTATCAGCCAAGGTAGATGCACATGTAAAGTCCCACACCACCTGCTTCCGGTCTGTCCAAGCTTGAAGGGTGATACCATCTGGACGCTTCTGGCTGCCATCAGATCTGCATAGTTGGGGTGGCTCCCTTACTGCTGGACATCCGGCTGTTGTGAGGCTCCTCTTGATAATGCTATTAACCTCCTCATGTCTTGCACTCTTTCCCTCTGATTTACGGCACACAAGACCATGATACCCGAATTGGTCTGCTGCTTCACTGCCACAAATACACCTGTGTTCGGCGAGAATAGGGGCGGCAAGTCGAAGGGCAACACCGATGCGGATGGTCTGTGGTTGGAGTTGGGAACAGCCAACAGAAAGTCCCCTGCATGAGGGGCTCTCACTGCCAGGAGGCAGGCTCTATCCTTCCCTGACACACTCTGAAGCATTGTTGAGGCTATATTTTCCACTATTGGACCATCCCAGTGCGATTGTTTGTAGTTGTTGGGGGGAGCAGGTCTAGTTTCAGAGCCCGTTAGATTATCCCAGACCATGGCTCCGTCAATGAACTTTTGGTCCTGGACTCCAATCTTGTCCCTAAGATGTTCAGGGAGAATCGCTGCTACAAGCCCCCTGGATGCAATACATGAGGACAGAAAAGCAGGTAGCGCAATTTGTGATGACTTGAGGACACCAATGCCTCCTAGTCTGACTGGAAGTGTAGCTTGGTTCCACTGCCCGTCTTCTAGAGTAAGGTTAAGTAATTTCGTAAAAATCTGCCTTAGGATATTGTCATATTCGTGCAGTATAGGGTTATCATATGAAGGTGCACATCTTAGGAAATATGTCAACCTGGGCAGACTCGAGCACTTTGTGAGAAGGTACAAGGCATCGTGGGTGTCCAGATTGCCTATTCGTTGTTCCATTCTCCTTAACTCTTCCAATTTCTTCCTGAGAATTGTGTCAATGGCATTGCTCCCCAGAGGTGCTCCTAGAAAGACACTGTTTGTGGGGGCAATGACTGCTGCTCCTGGTAGTTTTGATCTCACTGCATTTATCACTTGTTGACTGATTGAGATGATTTCACATTTGGATGGATTCAGTATGAGACCCATTTCCTGTCCCCGTGTCATTACCTGTGTAAGATCATGTAGGGACTCCTTTATACCTGCTAGTGTGCCATCATCTAAGAACCAGATGTTTAGCTCGCTGGTCAGTCTGACTGTGATTTCCCTAACTGCTATACAGAAGAGAAATGGTGCAAGAGGATCTCCTTGTGTGTGTAATATATATATATATATATATATATATATATATATATATATATATATATATATATATATATATATATATATATATATATATATATATATATACACTAAACTGATGAGTGAGCGTGTAACTACACTTCACTGAGTGTGGGAAAAAGAATTAGCTGTTTTTCTATTCCTTTCTACAGCCATACCTTAAAAATTGATAATTTTGACACATGTGCAACACTTGGGGATCTTTATTGTGGAAACGTTTCGCCACACAGTGGCTTTATCAACTCGTCGGTTCTCTGAATTATTTATCTACATACCAGAAGGATGCTTTCGCCAATCACCGCCCCAGAGGCCCCGTCCCAGAAGAGGACTCTCTAGTGGATCATGACCTGATCAACACTGGTTCGCCTGCTGAAGAGGATCTCTCTTATAAGTCGTAATATACGGGATCCTTCCTGTATTGTTTTCTCCAAGTCGCTACCCTCGTGCCTGTGAAACATCCTCGGAGCAACTGGGGACCCACAGCCTCGGATAAGAGAGTAAACTTAAGTCTGGAAAAAATCTGATGGTTTCTTCTCTGAGATTTTGGAATAATTTCTTCCCTACCACCCTCTGTAAATGTATATGAATACTTTTTTTCTCATACTTCGTAATTCTATATGCATGCAGTTTCCTCATCAAGGCTGTACCAATAAATTAATAAATAAATATATAGCAAGGGGTAGGAAAACTCCCACTTTTGAGAGTTTACCTATATAATATGAATGCTCGCGCGAGCACATGCACGCACGCACGCACCAAGAAAAAGATAAATGTAATAAAATGGAGAAAAAAATCGGAACAGCCTGGAGAGGTTAATTAAATCGGTGGTTGGTTAAGAGGATGGGATGGTGTGGAGGGTAAATGGATGGACAGGTTGAGAGGGGGTTAGTGAGAGGGAAGGGTTGGCAAAAATCGGGTGAGGGCAGTGTCTCGGTAACAAGCAGTGAGACAGATAATGGAGGCAGTCAGTGGCCTCCACTCCAGAACCGCAGATACTATCATAAAACAAAAATCCTCCAATAAACAATATAAACTTCTTTTATCCACAACAACAAAATATCGTTCATAAGCAAACTTTTCAACGAGTCAAATACAATGTTTACAGTTTTCAGACTCACCATAAAGACCACTTTAACAAGGAATTATGGATACCTAATTAAAACTCACTTACATACGAATAAAATAGCAGGAAACAAGAGGGTGTTGACCTGTATATCAAGGAGTAGCTCATTTATACAAGTGTTACTTGCCACTGAAATTATTTGTAAGCCGACAGATACAACATCTTAGCAGTTCAAAGATCAGTTATCCCCAGTTGAATGCTGTCTGGAAAATATTTTTACCCAGCTCCATATATACCTGAAAGACGCTTCTGGGGGCCAACAGAGCCTTCGCAGCCCGGTCACAGATTAAGCCTTCTTTTAGAATCACGGTCTGATCAAGTAGGCTATTACTGTTGGCCGCACGAAGTCGAACGCACGAACTACGGCCCGGTTGGTCAGGATTTGATATGAGGAACTTGTCAAATTCCTTCTTGAAGACTGAATAAAGGGAAATTGTTGCAAAGTCGGGGACATCTGACATTCATCGAGTTCTCTTAGTGTACTCGTCGTGCCCTGGCTTTTTACTGGATGTACTCTCTACAGTCTGCCAAGTCTGTTTTCAAATTAAGCGATTTTAATCTGGACTATTATCCATGTGTAAATTATGATGTACATTTCTCGCCTACGTTCCAAGGATTACAGTTCAACGAACTTTAAAGTGTTTTCAGCTGTTCAGATGTTTCACTGAATATATATGGGCAGTTATCCTTGAATGCTGCTACGTGAATTCAAGCCATTTAAAATGGAAGAATGTGACAAATACTATAATAGCACAGATAATCTCAAAAGGAAATTCAGACGAGCAGTTTCACACAAATGAATTACTGAAACTAATAAATTCGATTTAAACCAGCAAATAACGGAACTGACAAGACTAAAATATACCTCCGACTTTACATTCATGAATAATGATGAGCTGGAACGGAATATAATGGTGTCGAAGACAGTAAATTCAGCCCTGCATGTACACTGTTTTTGAGCAACAAAACACAGTCATGAGGATGTTTTTGCCAAATTCAGATGGAACAAGGACCTCAAATAGTTTCAAGTGTATCACGTTAACGAAACATGCTTGGAAGCCATATTGAGCAACATGGATAAGAACAAATATCTAGAGAAGATTAACTCTGTAGCGACAGAAGTACGTGAAGAGCTCAAGACTTTTTTAATTGTCCTTCTTTCATACATAAGGAAGGTTACCAACAGACCCCTGGCAGTCTTCAAGATGGAACTGGATAAATTTCTCAAGCCAGTGCCAGAGCTGCCAGACTGTGGTGCCTACTTTGGGCTTCGTGCAGCTAGCAGCAACACCCTGGCTGATCAGGTCATCCACCGGGAGGCTGGGTCTGGGACCGGGCCGTGAGGGTGTTGACTCTCAAAGCACACTCCAATTAGACTCCAGATAGGTAAGGCACATATCTCTACGGTATAATGTATAAAGAAAATGTTTTCTAGAAAAAGACGCTCTCTCTGAAGGCAAAGATGAAGAATCACAGTATTTCTTAAAGTTACCAGATTTACTGAATGGCGGCTAGTGAAAGAGAAAATATCGAGCTCAAATTAAATTAATTATACCGAGTCCAAGACAGAGAGGGAGCTAAAAGCGAGTAATAAAACTGAAATAAATCTAAAATACCTCTCATATGCAAAATCATGAGCAAAAAACATTCAGTATTGGGCCCTTGCTCAAACAAGATGAAGCTTACACTGACTGCAAAAATAAAAGTGAACAACTGAGCAAAAATATAAGTGAAATACTAAAGTCTCAATATGACTCTTGAGTGTAGTGAGACTTAAGTCAGATTAAAGGTCGAAAATCTGAATGAACTTTTTCGTGAATGAAACTCAAAATCTTCCCAGCACTTTGAAAAAGCCATCGACTGAATACCCCAACATTCTGCCCAGGCCCTGACTCATCGAACTCCATATTCATCATCAAATGAAAGAAACCATTAAATTGTGCCTTGAATATTCTATGGAGGAAAAGACTGGACACATGAATCATCCCATAATCCTTAAGCACTGACACAGCCCCACTTCACAAAGGTGGCAATAAATTAATCGAAAAAAAAGACCAATAGCGTTGACATCACATATTATCAAAATCTTTGAATCTTAAAAAGCCTGACTTCTTATCACACGGAATCTCAACAACTGTACAACCCAGGGCAGCATGAGTTTAGAGAACAAGTTTTAGCCAGTGCGTTATGGAAAAACTAAAATGGAATATAAATCAAACACGAATCACTCAACAGAGCGTAAGACTAATGTGAGAGACCTTGGAATGATCATGTTAAAAAATTCTGCAAGGAAAATCATAAGCTATATAACTAGAACTTTCTAAATTAGGTATGCCAAGCCAATGATTACACACTTTAAGTCACTTCTCTCCACGCTGGAGTGCTGCGAAGTTGCAGAATTCGAGAATGTGTAGAAAACCTTCACTGTCCCTTAGATTTAGTCAAGCACTTAAATTACTGGGAATGTTTGAAGTCCCTTCATCTGTACTCATTGGCACATAGGCGAGAGAGACGCATTATAATCTTAATGTGGAACATTCTAAAAGGATTGATTCCAAATCTGCAAACACAAATAATTCTTCATGGAATTTAAAGGTAAACGGCGCAAAATGCCCTCAATGAAAAGCAGGGTTTCAATGAATACATTAAAGGGAAACTTAGTAAGTGTGAAAGGGCCAAGAATTTTCAACGTCCTCCCTTTTTACTTAATTCCTACATAGGGGGAATTACTAACAAACTCCCTCACTGTCTTCAAGTAAGAACTGGAAAAGTTCCTCAAGCCAGTCCCTGATCAGCCGGGCTGTAGTACTTATGTTGTACTTCGTGCAGATAGCACCAACAGCCTAGTTCATCAAGCCATCCACCAGGAGACCTGGTCTGGGACCAGGCTGCAACGGCGTTGCCCATTAGAACAATCTCCAGATAGACTCCGGGTAAGTAGATAACACCTAAAATTTCTGACTTCGAAAAAGTGATTGTTAGCATGCCCATGCACTCTGCCCCCAACGCAGACTCATGAAATTCAATGTTCTTAACAAGGTGACAGCAAAGCCACGGTAAAAATACTCTAGACTGATAGCAAGGACATCCTGCATCATTAAAAATTTTTAAAGAATTTTAAGCAGCAAGATAGCTAATTATATGGACACAACAACTGCACAACCCACGGTTCCATGGGTTTACAGCAGGTCCCTCCTGCCTATCAGAACTACTGATCATTATGGCGTATCTTGAGGCCTAGTTTATAACCGTGCTGCGGACGCGGTGAACGCAAGAATCGTCTTCAAGTAACCTAATCTCTTTCAGGTAACCTTCATTCCTTTGTCCATGTCTTCCTCTTTGCATTCCTTCTACACCTCCTTTCCCTCCCTCCTCTACCTCCTCCCCTTCCCGCTCTCTCCTCTATCTGAGCTGTGTTCAAGTGGTGTCAGCGCACTTGCTCTCGCTCACACCCCATCTGGTAAATGAGTCAATTATTTAGAGCCTCGATAGCGTATATCACTTACTGAAGAAGTATACAAGGACTTGTGGCCGGAACGTTGTCTTGCATGCCCCTACCCATCTCTTTCTCTTTGTTCTCTTAAATGGCTCTAGTTTAGCTTGGTAGTTTTTGACGAGCTAAGGTCTTCTTGATTACTCGTTTTGCCTTTGATTTTTCTAATTTGCTCGAGTGTGAGGTAGTATTGTTATCATTGATGCCACCTCCTAGCATTCAGAATTTGCACTTTTTTTATACGGGAACCATGATGATACTCATCATGTCACTTCTCTTCAGGCAGGAATACTGCTGTATAGTAACAGCCCTTTTTCAAGCACACAGTGAAGAGCTAGAAAACTTAAGAATTTTCTGTGATATCATCAGGCTGGGTTGTCATTATCCTTTTTATAACAGTAGTATCAGCAGTGCTAATTCTCCAATACCGTCACATCCTAATTCTGTCAGTGAATTCTAGCCTCTATGAGACCACATACTGAGTTTTCCCCGTGGGAGCTGAACTCTTGTCAGAAGGTATGGGGGGTGTGGAGGCTTTTATAAGCCCAGAGAAAGTAACTAAAAGAGGACTTGGTGAGAAGCCTTGGTTGGGCACAAAGCTGGAGGATCTGTATAAGGATTCAGTGGCCATACTCTGCTGGGAAGATAGCCGAGGCCCCGTGTGAGGTCTTGTGGCCTGTGAGTTTTAGTCTGGCTTGTCTTCTAGGAGAGATCTATTACCTTTGATGAGTTTCGAGAGTCTTGCTACTCCCGGAGCTCGGCCTCTTTTTTTTTTTTTTTTTTTTTACTGTGAATATTCAATTTGTCAGCTAATTATATTCCCAATTTCAATTATCTTGAATCTTCCCCAGTTTTATTTTAGTATCGGGTCCCTTTCTCTTTGACCAAGTATATTGTTGGAACTGGTATTAATAAATTGTAGGAGTGTGAAATACAGTATTTACTTTCCCCATCTTTAATTTGTTCAGTACAAAACTGATTTGTGTGTACCTAGTTAAGTGGAGAGAAGGTCCCCAATAGTACTTTTCCATATTGAGAGTAAGAAAGGTTTGTATTCGTCCGTAATATAGCACATCACTGCCCGCGAAAAAAAATAAATCAGTAAAACTTCTGAACTATCAGGAATGCCTAAGTCCCTTGAATAGTACTCTTTGGACAATAGATGAGAAAGATACACCTGGTAAATCTTAAAGAGACTGGTTCCAAACATGCACACTAAAATCACTCCTAAAGAAAACACAAGACTCAGCAGATGGAGCAAAATACCTTTAATACCAGCAAGGGCGCGACGCGTACAGAAAGAGAGAACACGATGACTGTCAGAGGGTCCCGAATTTAGAATCCCTCCCTGTGTGCTTAAGGGGAATTACCAACAAACCTCTCTCTTCAAAAGGGAATTTGACAAGTTCCTCAAATCGGGTCCTGATCAGCTGGGCTGTGGTACACATGTTGGACTTTATAAGGCCGGCACCAACAGCTTTGTTGATAATACCTGCAACATACAGCTTGGGTTTGTAATCAGGCTGCGTAGGCAGTCACCCTCAGAATCGTTGGAAAGCAAATGTAAAGTGAAAGATCAACCAGACTGTGAGGGTTATGTGGACCAGTGGACAGCCAACATAAACAGCCAGGTTTATCAGGCAAGTTCCTGTTAATTTTGACCCATGGCCAAATAGGAAAATTTTCGAAACCGCTCATCAGATACCTGAAGGATACTTTCAAGGGTCAACGCCCCCAAGTCGTGGCACCATACCAGGCCTCCTGGTGGATGGCTTGATCAACCAAGCTATTGGTGCTAGTTGCATACAGTCTAACATGGGCACCACAGCACAGCTGATCAGGACCGGACTTGAGGAACTTGTCAAGTTCCATTTTGAAGACAGCCAGAGGTTTGTTGGTAATAACCCTTAAGCACGAAGAGAAGGCACTGAAAATTAGGGCCCCTCTCACACTTAACGAGTTCTCTCTGAGTGTACTTGCTGTGCCTGTGCTTCTTATTGGAGGCATTCTGCACTGTCTGCCAGGTGATTTCGGTGTGTTGATTTGGAACCAGTAACTCCACGATTTCGACTAAATATGAAAGTTCTCAGAACGCTTTCCAGCCCAGCAATCTCGCCTACTTTGAAGCGGGGTATGCAGCAGTATTCCAGCATGGAGAGAACATGCGAATTGAAGAGTATCACTGGCTCAACATCTCTTCAGAATTCTAGTTATCTCGTCTGTCACTCTCTTTGCAGAAGAAATACAGAAACATTGTTATAATCCTGTGAATGGAGACCTCTTACCTTACCTTTGGTATACCTTTGAAGAATTTCGAGAGCATATCTACTCTCTGAGCCCGGCCATGGGCCAGGCTCGTCTGGTGCTCGCCTGGTCAACCAGGCTGTTGATGCTGGAGGCCCGCTGCCCCACATATCAATCACAGCCTGGTTGATCTGGCACCTGGTGAAGATACTTGTTTAGTTTCTTCTTGAAGGCTTCAACACTTGTTCCAGCAGTGTTTCTGATATCTTCTGGTAAGATGTTGAAAAGTCTGGGACCCCGGATGTCGATACACTTTTTTTTTTTACATCATCGCTTCCAAGTTTCGCTTATGAAACTTTCAATCAATTGAATGATTTGAGTTTTTCCTGTATCCCATTACAGTCTTAATATCTTGTAATATTTCATAGTAGAGCAACTGAACCTTGTTCTCATTGAATATTATATTGTCTGAGGTCCACTGGAAGACTAAATTTATAGTTTCTTCGATGTATGCACCACAGCCCTGATGATCAGGAACTGACTTGAGGAACTTACAATTTCCCTCTCAAAGACAGTTAGGTGTCTACTGATAATTCTCCTTATGTATGAAGGGAGGCTGTTGAAGCCTCTGGCAGTTTATACTTACTGAGTTGTCCCGCAGTGTACTCATTGCACCCCTACCCTTCATTGGAGGTATTTTGCACCAAGTTGCTTTCATGGGGAGTCATTTCACTGTTCAGGTTTGAGAGCAATCCCTCCGGCATTTTCCAGATGTAAATTTTGATTTATCCTTTGTGATTAAAGTCCAAAGAGCACAATTCAAGGGATATCAAGCGTTTCCATTTTTATACGTGCTTTGCTGAATTTATACTGGCAGTGTGGGTTCTCAGTGCATTTTCCAGTTTTCCAGTTACACCTGCCTTAAACGAGTCAGATAATATGGAGCAATATTCAAGTCTTAAGAGAAGTGACAGGGCATCATCACTGGCTTGGCATCTTGTTTAGACGATTTAAGTTATGTAGCCTATTAATTTTCCTTTCTGCTGTAATAGTAACACCCGATATATTCCTAGTAAGATCTGATAGTATTATTCTCAAGTCTCTTACATTAATTTTTAGCTTTATTGAGTGGTTTAACTTTGTTTTACACTCCATTCCAATCTGTACTGCTTCCTTTTCTTCTACAGCGGAGAAAGTGAAGTATTTTTCATTACGCATGACAATATTTTCCGTGGCCAAATAGAAGACCTGTCTTATACTAGCCTGGATGATTTGATTTCTGCATAATGAATACCATTCATTGAAAATGTAATGGCGTCTACAAATGATGATACAGTTCCATGATTTATGACTCTGATAATGAGAAAGAAAACTGGGAGAGTATTGTGCTTTGAAAAAGCAGCTTTTCATAGTGGAAACCTATAATTTTACTTTACTATTTGCTCTCTGAATTATATTTCGTTCTAGCATAGCTGGAGTTTCAATTAATTGTGAAATGCAATCTCTTGTGATGATGAATCCCAAGCATTGTGGAAATTCAGTTATTGAAGATAATACAATGCAGTCGAGATAGCTGAGCTAGAAAAATGTAAATAGAACATTTGCTAATACACTTTCAATCAACCATCTGACCAACTTGGAACGCTTGAAGTCCCTATAACTATACGACTCTTGGAATGTAGGCGAGAAAGGTACATTACAGTGTACACCTTAAAAATTTTGGAGGTACTGGTCCCAAACGTTCACACAGAAATCACTTTGTATGAAAGCAAGAGACTTGGCAGGCGGTGCAAAGTACCTCCAATAAAAAGCAGGGGCGTGACGAGCACACAGAGAGAGCTCGATAAATGTCAGAGCCCCTTCCTTACTTTTCAACGCCCTGCCTTCGTGCATAAGGAAAATTACCAACAAACTTCTGGCTGTCTTGAAGATGGAACTTATTGGGTTCCCCGAATCAGTTCTTGACCAGCCGGGCTGCGTGTAGCCAGCATTAACGGCCTTGATCCACCAGGTGGTTTGGTCTAGGATGGAGCCGCAGGGGCGTTGACCCCCGAAAACATTCTTCAGATATCCTTCTGGTAAGTGAAAGTTTGCTACATTCAGCTCCTTTAACTGGAATATATGTAAGTGTGAAAAATACATCACACTGTACATCTTGAAAATTGCGGAGGTTGCTTCAAAATTTACACAGAGAAATTACTCCCTACGGGAGCAACAAGTTTCGAAGATTGTTCAAAATACCCTCAACGACGAGAAGAGACGTAATGAGTGCACTAAGAGATAACTCAATAAGTGCGAAAGGCTCATTCGAGACTTCTGAACACCTTTCATATGCAAGGGGATTTATGAACAGACACCTAGCAGGCTTCAAAACAGAAGTTCCTGAAGACAGTTCCTGATCAAGCTAGCTGCTAACACCTAGTATAGCCTGAGTGATCAGATCATCGACCAGGATATGATGAACCCCGGAATCGACAAGTAAGAAGACCGCTCTAAATAAGGCACACCACCACCTATCGTAGCTCAGAAGTCAACAACAAGGCGAAATCTTGCTATGTATACATATATGTATATGCACAGTTTAGGACTGTCCCATGGAGGGGCCGATACTTAAAACCCTATACAGGCAAATCGTGAAACAGTGGCCTTACATCAATTCCAGTACATGCAATCCATATCAATGTATCATCCTTTGCAAATGATACTAGAATCTGTATGAGAATCTATAAGAGAAAAATTTAGAAAGGACTTAATTTTAAATGAGTTCTTGCTAAATGACCAATTTTACCTATTCGGCACGACATTATACACACACATACACACACACACGCACACACATATATGCATGCATACCTGTCACCGAGACCAGACTTTATTGTTGACTGGCCAAATAGTCGGTTGCTGCAAGCGGCCCTCAGGCTTATATAACCATCACAACCTGGCTAGTGTACAATAAATCCACTTCCAAGGGAGGAGAGACAATAACTGATATTGCAGTGTTGCAAGAGTTTATTAAGTGTGAGTGTATGTGAATTTTTATGCACACACATCTATGTGTGTGTGTGTGTGTGTGTATATATATATATATATATATATATATATATATATATATATATATATATATATATATATATATATATATATATATATATATGCAATAAGATCACAGTAAACAGGTGATTTTAAAATATGCAAAACAACCACTGTGAAAGAGTAGTGAAATTCCAAGCGCATTCGTGACTACTCACACTGACAATGTGAGTAGTCACGAAAGCGATTGGAACTTCACTACTCTTTCACAGTGGTTGCTTTGCATATTTTAAAATCACCTGTTTACTGTGATCTTATTGCATATATATATATATATATATATATATATATATATATATATATATATATATATATATATATATATATATATATATATATATATATATACAACACTACGACTAGCCGGGGGATCGAACCGGTGTTGTTTTAGCCCGCCTCATGGTGAGCGAAAATTCACATCGCTCTAACCCACTGGACCATACAATCCTACAAGAATCATGAACCCAGCAGAGCTAAGTGTGGGAGCCTCAGAGCTAATTTCATTCTATTCCCCGCTTGGTGTACTAGCCTCCACAAGCAATATATATAGTATTGTAACCACGAACAAGTGGTATTTAAACAATAACAACACTTCAACTAGCTGGGGGATCGAACTGTGTTGTTTTAGCCCGACTCACGATGCTCTAACCCACTGGACCATACAATCCTGCAAGAATCATGCACCCAGCAGAGCTAGGTGTTGTACCGTGATCCAAGGACATGCGAAGGTGTTGGTGCCACAGAGCTAATTTCAATCTACTCCCCGTTTGGACTAAAACAACATGGATTCGATCCCCTGGATAATCGCAGTGTTTTTATTGATTAAATACCACTCGTTCGTGGTTACAATATTATATATAGTGCTTGTGGAGGCTAGTACACCAAACGGGGAGTAGAAGGAAATTAGTTCTGAGGCTCCCACACCATCGTATGTCCTCGATCACGGTACAACACCTAGCTCTGCTGGGTGTGTGATTCTTGTAGGATTGTATGGTCCAGTGGGTTAATGTGTCGTAAATTTTCGCTCACCATGAGGTGGGCTAAAACAACACGGGTTCGATCTCCTGGCTATTCGCGGTGTTGTTATTGATTAAATACCACTTGTTCGTGGGTAAAATAATATATATATATATATATATATATATATATATATATATAGTCATAAAATTGCAACGTAGTGTAAACTGTAGTGTAAGCGTGCCTCTAGCAAGACAGTGATAGAGTGAATGATGTTGAAAAGTTTTTCTTTTTCTGGCCACCCTGCGTTGGTGGGAGAAGGCCGACGTGTTAATAAAAAAAATTATATATATATATATATATATATATATATATATATATATATATATATATATATATATATATATATATATATATATATATAGTGGAAAATATAGCCTCAACGATGCTTCAGAGTGTGTCAGGGAAGGATAGAGCCCGCCTGCTGGCAGTGAGAGCCCCTCATGCTGGGGACTTTCTGTTGGCTGTTCCCAACTCCAGCCTTGGCACACGCCTCGACCCACAGACCATCCGCATCGGTGTTGCCCTTCGACTTGCCGCCCCTATTCTCGCCGAACACAGGTGTATTTGTGGCAGTGAAGCAGCAGACCGATTCGGGTACCATGGTCTTGTGTGCCGTAAATCCGAGGGAAAGATTGCAAGACATGAGGAGGTTAATAACATTATCAAGAGGAGCCTCACAACAGCTGGATGCCCAGCAGTAAGGGAGCCACCCCAACTATGCAGATCTGATGGCAGCCAGAAGCGTCCAGATGGTATCACCCTTCAAGCCTGGACAGATGGGAAGCAGGTGGTGTGGGACTATACATGTGCATCTACCTTGGCTGATACCTATCTCCAATACACCAGGGAGGAAGGAGGGGCAGCTGCCAGCTTTAAGGAGTCCCAAAAGTCTAGAAAATATGGAGAACTTGCCTATCATTATATGTTTGTTCCCATAGGCTCAGAGACCCTTGGCTCATGGGGAAAGAGTGCATCTAATTTCCTTAAGGAGCTGGGAAAAAGACTCATCAGGGTAACTAGGGATCCCAGGGCAGCTAGTTTTCTGTTCCAGCGGCTCAGCGCGGCTGTTCAAAGGGGGGTAATGCATGCTGCATTTTGGGTACACGCCCCAGCTCTGAGGAGCTGGATGAGATTTTCGCCTTATAATCGGTGATACACACGTAACAACATGTATATATGTATATATATATATATATATATATATATATATATATATATATATATATATATATATATATATATATATATATATATATGCCACCTTTATATCAACAATGTATCTCTTAAATCTTCTGTGCCATATTATGTAATAAAATATTCCTATTGGTAAAAAAAAATAGTTTAAAAGATGGGGTGGTAGGGGAAGTGGAATATTCAAATGGGTTCAGGAAGAAATCCAAATATTCTTCCTTGAAGCCTTTTTATCCACTTCTCCGAGGCTATGGGTCCCACAATTTACACCAGAGGTGGACCCCATCATATATATATAAAAAAAAAAAAAAAAAATATATATACATAATATATACATATATATATATATATATATATATATATATATATATATATATATATATATATATATATATATATATATATATATATATATATATATATATATATATATATATATATTATATATATATATATATATATATATATATATATATATATATATATATATATATATATATATATAACAATAATAATTTTGTACTAAAAGAACCTCAGAAAACTTATCTAACCATATTATAACAAGCGCAATTTAATTTAGCTTAATCCAACTAAATATATTTTATATATGTTTACAATAATTTAATAATAACCGAGCACAATGAAGTATATATATTTTTTTCATTAGATTCAAAATGATTTTTGCGAAATTATTGCAAACACAAATTTTCGATTGCCTTATTTGGCAAGAAGTGCATTGCTAATTAAGCCAAAATCTCAAATAGAACAGGGTAAAGAGGTTTTCTTGCATTTAAGGATCTGAAAAGGGTATTTAATATGGTGGAGAGGACAGCAATGTGGCAGATGTTGCATATGTATGGAATAGGTGGTAGGTTACTGAAAGCAGTTAAGAGTTTTTATGAAGACAGTGTGGCTCAGGTTAGAGACTGTAGGAGAGAGGGAGATTATTTACAAGTAAAAACAGGCCTTAGACACGGATGTGTGATGTCACCATGGTTGTTTATTATATTTATAGAAGGGGTTATAAGAGAAGTGAATGCTCGGGTCTTGGCAAGAGGTGATAAAGAATCTAACACAAAATGGGAGTTGTCACAGTGGCTTTTTACTTATGACACTGTGCTTTTGGGAGATTCTGAAGAAAAATGGCAGAGGATGATGAACGAGTTTGGAAGGGTATGCAAAAGAGGGAAATTAATAGTGAATGTGGGAAAAAGCAAGGTGATGAGGATAAAAAATTTAGGTACTGAAAGACTGGACATCAGATTCGAGGGAGTATGGAGGAAGTGAATGTATTCTGAAATTTGAGAGTGGACTCGTCAGCAGATAAGTCTACGAAAGATAGGGTGAAACATGCAATTGATAAGGGAAAAAAGGTGAGTGGAGGAATTTGAGAGGACAAAGAATGTTATCCACAGAAGCAAAGAGGGGAGTGTATGAGAGTATAGTGGTACCAACGTTCTTACATGGGTGTGAAACATGGGCGGTGAATGTTGCAACAAGGAGAAGGCTGGACGCAGTGGAGATGTCGTGTCTGAGGGCAATGTTCAGTTTGAATGTAATGCAAAGAATCCGTAGCTTGGAGATTAGGAGGTGCAGGGTTTCTAAAAGTATTATCCAGAGGGCAGAGGAAGGGTTGTTGAGGTGGTTTAGACATTTAGAGAGGATGGAACAAGACAAAATGACATGGAGGGCATAAAAACTGTAGTGGACAGGAGGGGAAAGGGATCGTCCTACGAAAGGTTGGAGGGAGGGGGTAAAGGAGGCTTTTGTGTGTAAGCGGCTTGGACTTCCAACAAGCGTGTGTGAGCATGTTAGATAGGAGCGAGTGGACATGAATGGTTTTTATGAATTGACGTGCTATTGGAGTGTGAGCACGGTAATATTTTACGAAGGGATTCAGGGAAACCGGTTAGCCGGACTTGAGTCCTAGAGGTGGGAAGTATAGTGCCAGCACTCTGAAGGAGGGGTGCTGATATGTTGCAGTTTTTTAACTGTAGTGTAGGCACGCCTCTGGTAAGACAGTGATGGAGTGAATGATGATGCAAGTGTTTCTTCATTTTCGGGCCACCCTGCCTTGGTGGGAAATGGCCGGTGTGTTTATATATATATAAAGAGTAAGAGAGAGGTGAAGGCTTATAAACTAAAGGAGGCAGTTAGGATAAGATGGGCTAGTGTGAGTATAGGAAATGAGGCAGATGTATGGGGTAAGTTTAATATAGTGTTAAGAGTGTTCAGCAGAATTTTGTGGTTACAGGAAAGTGGGTGTGGGAGGGAAGAAGAGCGATTGGTGGAATGATGTAAAG
>NC_091301.1:23397007-23404507 GCF_038502225.1 Cherax quadricarinatus | reverse complement strand
CGGTAGTTAAGGTGTTTAACGGAACTTATTTGTGCAGTAAAGGTTCTCTGTACATCCTCTAGATCTGCGATTTCACCTGCCTTTAATGGAGATGTTAATGTACAGCAGTATTCCAGCCGAAAGAGAACAAGTGATTTAAAAAGGATCATCACTGGCTTGGCATCTCTTGTTATGAACGTTCTCATTTTCCTCGCAGATGTGATAGTGGCACTGTTATGATCCTTGAAGGTGAGATCCTCAGACATTACCACTTCCAGGTCCTTCACATTACTTTTCCGCTCTATTGTGTAATTAGAATTTTTGTGGTATGCTCAGTTTTAGCTATGATTTCCTCCAGTTTTCCATAACGGAGTAGTTGGAATTTGTCTTTAATGAACATCATATTGTTCTATTGTTCTCGGTTGTCCATATCTTCTTGGAGATTTGCCGTGTCCTCAATGGATAACACTCTTATGCAGATACAGTGCTATGGTTCACATGTGTCTATGTCTGATGAGGATGAGGAGCAGGATACGGGGCGAGTACTGTGCCATGTGGAACAGAGCTCTTCACTATGGCAGTTTCCGATTTAATTCTGTGTTCGATTGGTTAAATAACTGAAGATCCATCTACGAATATCCTTGTGGTCGGCGACTCAAAAGTGGAGCATGCCTTCTGTAGTAGGGATAGGAAGGTGAGATATAGGGTGTGTTTACCCTGGAGTCAGTGTTGGTGACACCATCAACAAGTTGGGTAATATCATGTCAGGTAAGGGTAACAAACCCATTGTCTGCCTAAGTGCTGGAGAAATGATATTTGGAAGAATAGAGACAGAAGCTGCTAATTAAGCACAGGAATTTTCCTGGAAGAGGAATGGGCAACGAATGAATGTCTAAGGCAACTGGTGTAAATTGCTGCTTAGACAAGTACTACAAAAACACTTGCAATCCCATTCACTGACAACTGAAACAATTTATGTGGCAAACAAATTTATGCAAGAGATGGGGTACATCTCTCGAGGGCAGGGGTGGTAGCGTCAGCCAACTCAGTCGAGGGAACCACTGCTGAGTTGTCTAGGACTTTAAACTGATAGAAGATCGAGGTATAGGGGTGGGGGATTTTGTGTGTGGGGGTAACAAATAGGTTGCGGCACGAGGGATGAAAGCAACAACAATTGCCAAGATATCTCAGAAAAATGTTCATCATATAGTTCCTAATAAAAGCAAACGAATTAGACAACAGAGAGAAATATCAGAAAGCAACGACTGACCAACTCCCTTTAGGTCTTCTATACTAATAGTGGGAGCACTAGAAATAGGATAGATGAGCTAAGATTAATTATATGTACAAAAAGTATTGATATTGCAATGCCAGACACTTGGTTCAACCTGAAAGACAGAAATGCCATTTGAACGCTACAAGGCTGCAAGTTATTCCACACCAATAGGGTGGTCAGTAGGAAGGGTGGTGGAGAGGCGATGTACATAACAGATAATGGATATTGTTGCATCAGGCCAGATATAAAAGCGGAAGCAACGGGCTTTGACTCTATTTGGCTACAGTTACTCAATGGATATGAAAAGTTGAACTCATGTGTGATTTACAAACCCCCAAACCTTGATAGGGAACACGTAAACCTCTATGGGACTAAATTACTATGGCATCTGGTTACGAAAATGTTTTAATGGGAAATTTTAACTTTAGCCAAATTGAGTGGAACACTTAGACAGGAAATCTTATCTAGAAACTTTCTAGATACAGTCCAGGATTATTTTGTAAATCAATTTGTGATAGAACCAACTAGAGGGAATAACCTGCTTGACTTGGTTCTTGCTAACAAGTACCTTCGAATTAATAATCTTGTGGTTAATGATGAGCCTGCAGAATGCGATCACAAATCAACCAATTTCAATATATCATGGAATTACATCAATAACTCTGATCAGGTCACGGTCCCTGATTTCCGTGCAGCCGATTTTGTGGGGATGAGGGATTATCTAGGTGGAGTGGATTGGCGAGACCTGGCAGGTGATTATCCTGTGCAGCAGGTAGGTGGAGATGTTTGCCAAGATGACATTTTTCAAAGCACAGTACAAGATGCCCAGGCAACATACGTTCCGAATAGGGAAATTAGATAAAATTTCCCCATATGATCTAATTTCCCTATTTGGAACACTTGTTGTCTGGGAAGCTTATAAAATGACTCTAAATGGGTCAACAATAGTTTAAAACATGTCTGAGGTCATAACAGAGGCATTTACAAGCTAATCAAGAGGAAATGGATATTTAATATGTTCAATTAAAGAAAAATAAAACAAAAATCAAGAGAGGTTATAAAATAAATGTTGTGAGGGAATTAAAAGGTCTCTTTCGGGTATACATACAGGAATAATATTACGGAGAAGATCAGCCCACTTTATGGCCCCTTCGTGCTGGGAAAAAAGAAACTAATTCCTCTTGGTGTGAAAATTAGCGCATAAATCTGGCAACATTTCAGTGATAAAAGTTAGTTCCTACTATTTTTCCTACTCGAGTTATCATCAACTTTATATTTTTCATCATGCAACAATAATGGCTTTGGGTATTTCAGGCATTTCTTTTGTTTTTATGTATAAATATCACTACATGCCACTTGCGTCACCAGATCGCAATAACTATCTTGGTAGGTATAAGGACACATGTATAACTAATGGGACATTTTATTGTGGCAACGTTACGCTCTCCAGGAGCTTTGACAAGCCATTACAAACAATATAGGAATACATAGGGTATATATATAGGTAAAGTGAGATAGAAAAGCATAATCACTGTCGTAGCCTGACTGGTTCATGCTACCACTACTACCAGCATCATGGACCAGTCAGCCTTCTTCAGTGATTATGATTTTACATCTTGCTGTTATCTCTATATACCCTCTGTGTCCCTGTATTGTTTGCTACGGCCTTACAAAGCTCCTGAAGTACGAAATGTGCCACAATATTACGTCGCATTAGTTGCACATGTGTCGTTTTACTTAACATATCGTCAGCATTTCTACCAACTTTATCACCATCCTATTTTTCTTCTCGGAAATAAGTTATTCCGCTCTGTGCAAGTGTAGCTTTATATATATATATATATATATATATATATATATATATATATATATATATATATATATATATATATATATATATATCAATAACAACACTGCGCTAGCCAAGGATTCGAACCCATGTTGTACTGGCGTGCCTCATGGTAAGCGAGAACTGCATGATGCTTTAAACCACAGGACCATCCAATCCTACAAGAATGGCGCAGTCAGCAATGCAAGCTGTTGGGCCGCCATCCGAGGGCATACGGAGGTGTGCGAGCTTCTAAGCTAATTTCATTCTCAATACCACCCGTTCGTGGTTACAACATATATATATATATATATATATATATATATATATATATATATATATATATATATATATATATATATATATATATATATATATATATATCGTGCCGAATAGGTAAAACTGGCGATTTTGGCTTAACAGCAACGCTCTTCTTGCTGAATAAGGCAAGCAAAAATTTGCGTATTCAATAATTTCGCAAAAATCATTCTGAACTTAACAAAAAAAAAAAATTCACTGTGTTTGTTTATTATTAATATATTTAGTTTGATTAGGCTAAGTTACATTGCGCTTGTTATAATAAGGTTAGGTAAGTTTTCTAAGGCTCATTTGGTACAAAATTATTAATTTTTACTTTAACATAAGCAAAAAAAAAAAAATGAACGTATAAGAGAAAATTTTAGAAAAGACTTAATTTTAAACGAGTTCTCGCTAACTGACCAATTTTACCTATTCGGTACGACATACACATACACACACACACACACACACACACACACACACACACACACACAAATCTTGTATCACAAACCTCCTGGAGTTTTATGACAAGGTAACAGAAGTAAGACACGAGAGAGAGGGGTGGGTAGATTGCGTTTTCCTAGACTGCAGGAAGGCCTTTGACACAGTTCCCCACAAGAGATTAGTGCAGAAGCTGGAGGATCAGGCGCACGTAAAAGGGAGGGCACTGCAATGGATAAGGGAATACCTGACAGGGAGGCAGCAACGAGTCATGGTACGTGAAGAGGTATCACAGTGGGCGCCTGTTACGAGCGGGGTCCCACAGGGGTCAGTTCTAGGACCAGTGCTATTTTTGATATATGTGAACGACATGATGGAAGGAATAGACTCTGAAGTGTCCCTGTTCGCAGATGACGTGAAGTTGATGAGAAGAATTAAATCGGACGAGGAGGATGAGGCAGGACTGCAAAGAGACCTGGACAGGCTGGACATGTGGTCCAGTAACTGGCTTCTCGAATTCAATCCAGCCAAATGCAAAGTCATGAAGATTGGGGAGGGGCAAAGAAGACCGCAGACAGAGTATAGGCTAGGTGGACAAAGACTACAGACCTCACTCAGGGAGAAAGACCTTGGGGTGACCATAACACCGAGCACATCACCGGAGGCACACATCAACCAAATAACCGCTGCAGCATACGGGCGCCTGACAAACCTGAGAATAGCGTTCCGATACCTTAATAAGGAATCGTTCAAGACACTGTACACTGTGTATGTTAGGCCCATACTGGAGTATGCAGCACCAGTCTGGAACCCACACTTGGTCAAGCACGTCAAGAAGTTAGAGAAAGTACAAAGGTTTGCAACAAGGCTAGTCCCAGAGCTCAAGGGAATGTCGTACGAGGAAAGGTTAAGGGAAATCGGACTGACGACACTGGAGGACAGAAGGGTCAGGGGAGACATGATAACGACATACAAGATACTGCGAGGAATAGACAAGGTGGACAGAGATAGGATGTTCCAGAGAGGGGACACAGGGACAAGGGGTCACAACTGGAAGCTGAAGACTCAGACGAGTCACAGGGAAGTTAGGAAGTATTTCTTCAGTCATAGAGTTGTCAGCAAGTGGAATAGCCTAGCAAGTGAAGTAGTGGAGGCAGGAACCATACATAGTTTTAAGAAGAGGTATGACAAAGCTCAGGAAGCAGAGAGAGAGAGGATCCAGTAGCGATCAGTGAAGAGGCGGGGCCAGGAGCTGAGTCTCGACCCCTGCAACCACAATTGAGTACAATTAGGTGAGTACACACACTTCGACTCCAGGTTAAGGGACTGATTACCTCAAACTCGTCACATTTTACCAATCTTCTCTGTATTGGACTGAGGAAGCCACTTACTGACGAAACGTTTCCATAAAGAAGGTACCCAAGTGTTGCACAAGTGTCTCATTCATTAACTTGTCGGCTTCCTGGACCATTTAAGTGACAAATATTATTATTGATAATATAAAAGAGGTCAATGTTTTCCTTTCCAAGACCATATTTTTAGACTAGATCACACAAACTAATACATTCCAGCACACAAACTAACACACTCGACTACACAAACCAATACCATCGCCACTAGTCTGCAGATTCAATATCGTCGCGCAATATCAATCCTAATTCAACATCAATTTTTGACCGATATCCACGGCGCTCCGAACTACCCCTGCGTTCTTTCTTCCCCCCCCCCCTCTCCCCCGCCCCTTTTTGTCCCCCCCTAGCTGTTCTTCGTCCTTTCCTCTGCTACCCCTCGTCTCTCTCTCCTGCTCGTCCTCACCCTCTTCTCCTCGTCCCCTTCACCCCCTTCCTTTCTCCCTCCCTCTCTGCTCGTCCCCCATTTCCCCCCTCGTTCCTTATCTCCTGACAGCACGAGTATGTTACGAAAACCAATTTCAGTAAATCAGTTTTCATACAAAAGTTAGAACGGTTCAAAACATCCTGGGCGAACCTATTATTGCCAATCAAGGCACAATATGATCAGTTTATTGAATTTGAACTTGAAACTCTGAGCACAATAGAGGTAGTTAGAGAAGGGTGAGGGAGAAGTGAAGAGATGAAGGGAGGGAAGGAGAGTGGGTGACGGGAGGGGAAAGGGTGAAGAAGAGTAAGGTTGTATCGTCGAGGCTGACTTCTATAGTCAGGGTGTCGCAGTAACCACAGAGCCTCGAGCTGCCACCTCATCAACAACGAAGACGCAGCACTAAAAGTGCTGATAATCTTTCTGATACAGTTGACATATTTGTGACCTATGCGAGCAGTCAATGATTTGTATGTATTTTCTAGCTCGTGATTCACTTTGAAGGAATATCGCAGTACAAGTACAGATGTTTTAAACGAAAGAGTACACTGGTTTTAAAGCGTTCCAGTCTTTACATGACATATATTGACTTTAGCGTTCTCATTTACATATTAATGTTTTCGAAAACTTAGGTTATTTGACATTAAAAATACAAGATCTTTTACCTGCTCCTTACCTTTCATGGTTATGCCGGACATGACTGACTTTTAGACCCCACAAAAAATATTTCTTGCCGTCAATAGTGATAACATCCTATAAATATTAAAGACATTTCCTGCTACCATACTCACATGCTACTATAATAACATTACCTCAATCCTTTTCATATCAAAAACTTATCACAAACAAGACTAACATAATAAATCCTTTTTAATAAGGGTCACCACGCTGATACAACTTATAAGAACATAAGAAAGAAGGAACACTGCAGCAGGCCTACTGACCCATGCGAAGCAGGTCCATGTCCCCCCCCTCCGGATTAGCCCAATGACCCACATAGTCAGGTTAACTCCACTTAAGGAAGGAGCACGGCATCAGACCTAGTAGCACAAGCTAGACAGGTCCAACTCACACCCACCCATGTAATTATCTAACCTATTTTTAAAACTACACAACGTTTTAGCCTCTATAACTGTACTCGGGAGTTTGTTCCACTCATCCACAACTCTATTACCAAACCAGTGCTTTCCTATATCCTTCCTGAATCTGAATTTTTCCAACTTGAAACCATTGCTGCGGTCCTGTCTTGGCCGTAAATTTTCAGCACGCTATTTACATCCCCTTTATTTATTCCTGTTTTCCATTTATACATCTCGATCATATCCCCCCTAATTCTACGCCTTTCGAGAGAGTCCAGATTCAGGGCCCTCAGTCTGTCCTCATAGGGAAGAATTTGTTTTCAGACTTAGGCCCGCACTAGTTAGGTCACCATAACACTAAAACACATGTTATATGACGAATCACCTGCACCACTCCAGCTACAAAACTGCTTTTTCCAGTATGACCTTAGGTTTGTCTAATGCCGCTTCCGGGAGTCATCCCCCTCTCGACCTGGTCCTGGATCAGACCTGTTGGTTCATGGCCTGATCGATTAGGCTGTTACTGCTGGACGCAAACAGTCCAGCGTATGCATCATAGCCTGGCTGGTCTTGAAATGATTTGAGGAACTTATCAAGTTCCCTCTGTAAGACAGAGGTTTGCTGGAAGTTCCTTCCCTGCACAAAGAGAACGATGTGGGAAGGAGAGAAAAAGAAAGGTAAAAGTGAGAAGCAATAATGAAAAACCAAAAGGGAAGGCAAGCATACAATAAATGACAGAAAATGAGAAGAGAAGTTATGAC
>NC_091301.1:23342007-23392007 GCF_038502225.1 Cherax quadricarinatus | reverse complement strand
CTGTTGTCTTCCTCCTGATATGGCTATACAACAGTTTCGGGTCAGTCTTAACTTTCGATGCTGTTATTTTCATACTGTCGCTGGGCCTCCCTCCTTACCTGTGCATACTCGTTCCTGGCTCAGCGACTAATCTCCCTATTTTCATGTGTTCTTTGCCTTCTGTACTTTTTCCATTCTCTATTGCACTTAGTTTTTGCCTCCTTACACCGTCGCGTGTGTGTGCGTGTGAGAGCATGTGTGCGCGTGTGAGAGCATGTGTGTGCATGTGTGTGTGTATGTGCATGTGTGTGTACTCACCTAGTTGTGGTTGCAGGGGTCAATTCACAGCTCCTGGCCCCGCCTCTTCACTGGCCGCTACTGGGTCACTCTTCATGCTCCATGAGCTTTATCATCCCTCTTCTTAAAGCTGTGAATGGATCCTGCCTCCACCACATAGCTTTCCAAACTATTCCACTTCCTGACTATTCTGTGACTGAAGAAATACTTCATAACATCCTTGTGATTCATCTAAGTCTTCAACTTCCAACTGTGACCCCTTGTTGCTGTGTCCCATCTCTGGAACATCTTGCCTCTGTCCATCTTGTCAATTCCTCTCAATATTTTACATGTTGTTATCATGTTTTCCCTATCTCTCCTGTCATCCAGTGTTGTCAGGTCGATTTCCCTTAACCTATCCTCGTAGGACGTACCCCTCAGCTCTGGGACTAATCTTGTTGCAAACCTTTGCACTTCTCTAGTTTCTTTACGTGCTTGGCTAGGTGTGGGTTCCAAACTGGTGCTGCATACTCCAATATGGGCCTAACGTACACAGTGTACAGGGTCCTGAACAATTCCTTATTAAGATATCAGAATGCTGTTCTTAGGTTTCCTAGGCGCCCATATGCTGCAGCAGTTATGTGGTTGATGTGCACTTAAGGAGATATGCCTGGTGTTATACTCACCCTAAGATCTTTTTCTTTGAGTGAAGTTTGTAGTCTCTGGTCCCCTAGACTGTACTCTGCGGTGGTCTTTTCCCTTATCCAATCTTCACGACTTTGCGCTTGGTGGGGGGTTGAACTCCAGGAGCCAGTTGCTGAACCAGGCCTGCAGCCTGTCCAAATCCCTTTGTAGTTCTGCCTGGTCCTCGTCCGACTGAATTCTTCTCATCAACTTCACATCATCTGCAAACAGAGACCCTTCGGAGTCGTCTACTTCCGTCATGTCGTTCACAAATACCAGAAACAGCACCGGTTTCAGGACTGACCCCTGTGGAACTCCACTCGTCAGAGGCGCCCACTATGACACCTCACCACGTACCATGACTCGCTGTTGTCGTCCTGACAGGTATTCCCTGATCCATTGTAGCGCCTTCCCTGTTATCCCTGCCTGGTCCTCTAGCTTTTGCACTAATCTCTTGTGTGTGTGTGTGTGTGTGTGTGTGTGTGTGTGTGTGTGTGTGTGTGTACTAGCCTAATTGTGGTTGCAGGGGTCGTTTCATAGCTCCTGACCCCGCCTCTTCACTGGTCGCAACTGGGTCACTCCCTCCCTGCTCCCTGAGCTTTATCATCCCTCTTCTTAAAGCTATGTATGGATCATGGCTCCACTACATCATTTGCCAGACTATTCCACTTCCTGAAAACTCTGTGACTGAAGAAGTACTCCCTATCATCCCTGTGAATCATACGAGTCTTCAACTTCCAACTGTGACCCCTTGTTGGTGTGTCTCATCTCTGAAACATCTTGTCCCTGACCACCTTGTCGATTCCTCTCAGTATTTTATATGTTGTTATCATGTCCTCCCTGTCCTCCAGTGTCGTCAGGTCGATTTTCCTTAACCTCTCCTCTTGAGACATGCTCCTTAACTCCAGGACTAGTCTCGTTGCAAACCTTTGCACTTTCTCTAATTTCCTGATGTGCTTGGCTAGGTGTGGGTTCCAAACTGGTGCTGCATACTTCAATATGGGCCCGATGTACACGATGTACAGAGTCCTGAATGACAACTTACTGAGATTGCTAGTCGCCCGCATGCCCCAGCAGTTATTTGGTTGATGTGCGCCTCAAATGTGTTCGGTGTTATACTCAAACCAAAGATCCTTTACCTTCAGTGAAGTTTGTAGTCTTTGGCCCCCTAGACTGTATTCTGTCTGCGGTCTTCTCTGCCCTTCCCCGATATTCATGACTTTGCACTTGGTTAGGTTGAACTCCAAGAGCCATTTGCTGGACGAGGCCTGTAGCCTGTCCAGATCCCTTTGTACTCCTGCCTGGTCCTTCTCCGATTGAATTCTCCTCATTAACTTGACATCGTCTGCAAACAGAGACACTTCTGAATCTATTCCTTCCGTCATGTCACATACACCAGAAACAACACCAGCCCTAGGACTGATCCCTGTGGAACCCCACTCGCCACAGGCACCCACTCCGACACCTCGTCGCGTACCATGACTCGTTGATGCCTTCCTGTCAGGTATTCTCTGATCCATTGTAGTGCCTTCCCTGTTATACCTGCCTGGTCCTCCAGCTTTTGCACTAACCTCTTGTGTGGAACTGTGTCAAAAGCCTTTTTACAGTCCAAGAAAATGCAATCTACCCACCCATCTCTCTCTCGTCTTACTGCTGTCACCTTGTCATAGAACTCCAGTAGGTTTGTGATACAGGATTTCCCGTCCCTGAATCCGTGCTGGTTGCCGTTGATAAGCTCATTCCTTTCTAGGTTCTCCACAAATCCTCTCCTGATAATCTTCTCCATGACTTTGCATACTATGCATGTCAGTTTAGTGCTGCGTGTCTGTCTCCTTTATTAAAAATTGGGATTACGTTTGCTGTCTTCCACACCACAGGGAGCTGCCCTGTTTCGATAGATGTGTTGAAGATGTTGTTAGTGGTATACAGAGGGCCTCTGTTCCCTCTCCTTCTCTCAGGTTGTGTGTGTGTGTGTGATCACAGATATACATATCTGTGTATATACCCTGACGACACGTGAGGGCGATCTGGTGTACATAGTAGAGGGAATGGCAGGTGCATATCTCCACCTGAGGGGACGCGAGATGGAAGAGGGGACACGCCCATCACACCTCCCCTCGCTTGCTGACACTCCTTAGTTACCTAGCTAGTTGCCTATGGCGCTGGCTGCCTGTTTTGATTGGCTATCTGACCGACTGGCTAAAGAAGTTGGTTCATTCGTTTGATTCACTGCCTTTGCTGACTGGGTTGGCTCATCAGCCTGACTGCATGTCTGCCTTGACTGACTGACAAGTTTTTTTTGGATGACGACAGGCCAACTGGTTTAACTGAATGATCTAGATGGTTAGTTTAGCTGGCCGGCTAACTAGTTAATAGCTTAACTATGTGACTGACTGACTAGCTGGCTTGGCTGACTAACTTAGGTGGGTGCCACATGCGTGTGTGAGGTCAGCCATCGCGCATGCAGCCACCACCAGATGCCCCATATATAAAAGTGTCACCTAGCAGAGCATTTATCAGCGAGTGAGGGAGAAATATGAGGCGCTACGATCCCACCTCCCCATCCCTCCTCCCCAATCTCTCACAAGTTAGTCGACTTTTCATCCTTGTTGAGGAAGTTGACCGCACCCACCTGACGCTGGCCCCAGAGGGCAGGAGAAGATGGGGTAAGAGGGAGGTGAGGGAGATGGGTTGGACTGTGAGATTGAATGGGGAAGGAGAGATGGGGCGTGGGGAGAGATAAGAGAGTAAGGGGTATATAAGCTAGATGGTGTGGGGAAGGGGACATAAGAGATGGCTTGATGGGTTGGATACCTGAAGATGGTTCTGGAGGTCACCGCCCCCGCGGCCCGGTCTCAGACCAAGCCTTCTGGTTGATAGCCTGATCAACCAGGCTGTTAGTGCTAACCGCAACCCTTCTTTTCATTGGAGGTATTCTGCACTGTGTTGAGCCTCTTGACTCAAGTCAAGCACCTAAATTACTGAGAGCCAGTAATTCACAACACTCCTCCAGCCTCCCTAACACCACCATCACCTCCATAACTCACCCACGGCACTCCTTCAATCTTCTCCATTCTCCCACAACACACTTCTTTCTTCCACAAGACCCTCAGTAAGGAAAGAGGAAAAAAGAATTACTCGCTGTATATTACATTATTTACCTCAGATGTGTGTAAGACACAAATAATGATCAAGATACACATTTCATTTTGGACAAATCGAAAAAACAACTATTCTCTGGTCCTCACTGAAGTGACGTAGATAATACTCAGGGTGTCAAAATACAGAAGTCATCGAAATAACGAGGTTGTCGAAACACTGATGTCAAAAGAATAAGGTCGTCGAAACAATGATGCTGTCGAAACAATGATGCTGTCAAAACAAATATGATGTCGAAACAACGAAGACGTCGAAAGAACGAGGTCGTACATCTCTCTCTCTTTCTCCCTCTCTCTTAACGTACACAGGTCGATTAAATATTTCCGGAACACCTCGTTGAGAATGATGCAGCTCTCGCTACACTACAAGACCCGGCCAGGTCCCTGGCTCAGATTTTTACACCACCATGCAAGCATGAAACTCCGCTTGTACCTCGTTCACGGCCTCTTTGTATCTCGTTCATGATCCCTTTGTATCTCGGTCACGATCTCTCTGTACCTCGGTCACGATCTCTCTGTACCTCGGTCACGATCTCTCTGTACCGCGGTCACGATCTCTCTGTATCTAGTTCACGATCTCTTCGTATCTCGTTCACGACCTCTTTGTATCTCGTACATGGTCTTTTGCATTTTGTTTAAGGTCTCTTGCATTTCGCTGAACGATCTCCTATATGTAGCTCACAGTCACTATTTTCCAGCTCACAGCTACTATTATGTAGCTCAAAGCCTCTATAAGACAGCTCACAGACCTTGCATCTCACTCACAGCCTCTTTCATCTAGCTCACGGCTTTAGAAAACGCCTAAAAATAACCTAAGCGAATATGTAAAAAAAAAAAATGCATGTCCGCACGGTCCATCCTTTCCTTCTCTTATTCTGTTGATATCCTTCATTCAATATTGCTGTTATTTGCACTTTGCAGTAACAAGAACCTCCGTCACCGAGCTGCAGCTCGTACACGGCCCAGTGCCCGATTCAGAGGCCAATGCAAGCGGCCTAGTGCCTCTGTTAAGGTGCTTCTTGCGAAGGCGGCCATCGGAAAGGTTTAGAGACGCTGGATGTCCCCTCGCCCCCTAACACCTCTTTCCTGAGGAACCGATGCGCCTCAGCCGAACGCGCCCCGTCTGGACATTACCAGCGCGGTGTACCCACAAACTGTCGTATAATTCAGGCTAAAAGACAGAGCAACGGCGGCAAAAATCCAATTGGGCCGGCAGCCAAGTCCAGCAAGGAGGCGGAGTGGGACATCCTCCCCCAATTTTCCCACCTCGTGCCGAAGAAACGCAATACTGTTGGTCAGGGTAATCCCCGTTCACCTCCCTCCCTATTAACTTGCCGGTAAGTTATGGGCTAAAAGGAAGAAAATAAAGCGAGGAAGAGGGCGACTTTCTGGCGCCTACCGGCCAATGTTTGGCTGCTCGGGTCACTGGTAACCCATAGTGATGAACCCCCAGGACAGACTCATCGTATTTATGCCTGAGTCAGGTCCTGCAAGATATTTTTATCTTAAAAAATCACGTTATTTTTAAATGCCCACTGGAAGATTTTGCTTATATCTTATATTTTTTCAGTGTCTTCTACCAACGTGATTTCTAAGCCTATTTTGGTATCATCAGCTTTGTGATTTCAATTCAAGATCCCTAAAATAAAAGAAATGAGCAAATGCTATAACAGAAGAGGTCCCAGAAGGCAGATTGGATGAAGAGTTACAAGGAAATTAACTGCTAGGAATCATGAAGACGTTTCCGGACATTGCCGCCGCCCTCCCCCCTTGACCCAGTCCAAAACTAAGCTTTATGTAATATATTCGCTTTACGTCAGCAAGTATTGAAACCGACCAGATTATAAAGTACCTTTGACTTTACATTCACAAATAATGTCGCTCTATTTTAAGGAACACAACGGAGTCAACAGCAAACTCGGACCACAACCTAATTTAAGTTTAGAGCTGCATACACACTCGACTAGAGAAGCCCATCACAAACACTAATGGATGTGTGGAAAAACACACTTATGTACAGTTAAGAAAATGTCTTTTTCCACATCTTGTCGGTATCACTATACCATTTATAGGAATGACTGGGGAAGAAAATAAACAGCTCTGATGACAATTCTCAATACTTCTCCCAGGAAGAAGTTTCTTGTCTTATCTGAGGACTTAGGTTCTCAGTTAGCACCAGTGGTGGTACTTCCTGAACATATATATACATACATTACATATATATTCTCTTCAAAGTATACTCGACAAATTCAAACAAACCATAACTTCATGAAATGCGCTGGACACTAACCTACCTTGTATTCTATTTTACATTTACTGTTTTCTGCAATTTCCTCGATTTTCATTATTTAGGTTGGGTTACACAAGAATGTTCTTTATTAGCAAATATTCAAATAAAGTATTAGAAATAAATAATTAGAAACTTAAAGAACAAACAGAAAACGGGGACGAACCGAGCGCAGTCGACAATAGTCACAAAAAACCCCACACATGGAGATTGAAACCAATGACGTTTCGGCCCGCCTTGGACCATTAACTAGTCACACACAAGCGCGAAGGGAAGGGGAGGGAGGGTCAGGGCCGAAACCAGTGGAACTAGAGGATGAAACAGTATAGCAGTAGTAGTATTTCTACCACTATTACGATGCAAGGCCTGGCCACAAACCGGGCCGCGGGGGGCGTTGTCCCCCAAAACCCTCTCCAGGTATCTCTAGGAATACTAGCAGAAGAGGTGGTGGTAGTGGTAGTAATAGCAGAGGTACTGGTTGTAGTAGTACCTCTACTAATACACTACTACCTCCTCTCGTTCCATTACTCCGGCAACGCCCCTCTCTCGTAAATATGACTCCCTTCCCTTCGCCCTTCTGTGTGACTAGTTAATGGTCCAAGCCGGACCGAAGTGTCCTCAAAAGTTTCAGTCTCCCATGTGCGGGGGTTATTTGTGTATTGTTCCAGTCACGGTATTGTGCTTTTTTATTCTTCAAAATACACAGTCAGATCATCAATGTTTAAAGTTCGTGTAACAAGTCACCCATCCTGGTGTCTTGGTCACAGTGAAATACTGAATTTGATCAGAAGAATGAGCTGTGAGAGATGATAGTATGAGTGACATGTTTTTAAATCAATCTCTCGAGAAGATCAGCTCAACGGCATCAGAAGTATGCTCCCGACGCACATTAAAAGAAAATAGAAAAGTTGAGAGAGAGAGACAGAGACCCTCTACAGGCAAAGATGAAGAATAACAAGAGCTTATCAAAGGTTCCAGACTTTATGTGTTTCATAGTTTATAAATGAAATATACCGGTTAGAAAAATGGAAAACATTGATTTTAAACTGAATACATCAGAGTCGTCTAAAAGAGACAGATGGCGCCAAAAAAAATCAATACTGAAACTGAAAGAAACCCACAATGCTTTATCTGTCATGCAAAATCCACGGAAAAACACAGCGACCGCCGTCTACAAACTCTAAACTAAGACATCCGTCTCATCTTAAATTCCCTCCTTCCCCACCACAAGACTCTTCCTACTCCCTCTGCAACCACCGCAAGATAACATTATATTTACTGTGACACAAACCGTTAAAAAAAAGACAGTGAAAAAAAATATGAACACTGATCCACTATGACATCTACGCAAACTCTTCGTCATGTCACGTCCACCAGTCATTTTTCCAACCTGCAGCCGACACCACCCTCGCCGCTTAATAATACCTGTAATTTAAGAAACATTTCGGTTGATTGGATGCTTACATGACCTATCAGGATGGATAAGATATGGTTCGGATTTTTAGTTCCCAGGATAACCTAAGAAAGTCAGTGCGTTGTCGAGGGACTGTCTGATTTCCATTGGGGTTCTCAGTATTGTCCCCCAGGATGCGACCCACACCAGTCGACTAACACTCAAGTACTTACTTGCTAAGTGAACGGGAACAGTAGGTGTAAGGAAACACGCCCAATGTTACCACCCTTGCCGGAAATCAAACCACGGACACTGTGTATGAGGTGAGAGCGTTGCCTACCAGGCCAAGGGACTACCCTCGAAGCCCGGCCAGACTTCACTGTTGATTACTTGGTCAACAGGGCTGTTGCTGGCAACGGCTCCCCTCTCCATCACAAACTTGGCCGATAAAGCTGTCCTTGATAAGGGATCCCGGGCACGATAACACCAGTTACAATGGGGTAAAAATATCAATGTGATTCAGGCTGAGTGGGTTAGGTAATGAGGGCGCAACACACTAATGTATAGTCCAGCTCTTAATTTACATGACACTTTTATCATGTCCCCACTAATAATGCAGGGGTCAGGTTGCTCTCCTACGTATAGATTATCGGAGAATTTGCCGTGAAAATAATTACCCAGCACGAAATCAGATAATTGGCAGCCATTGCGAAAATTTCTCACTCCGGTGTTGGTCAGTCGGGCGCAAGCGCGCGCTCGAGAGAGAGAGAGAGAGAGAGAGAGAGAGAGAGAGAGAGAGAGAGAGAGAGAGAGAGAGAGAGAGAGAGAGAGAGAGAGAGAGAGAGAGAGAGAATGTGTCAGTCAGAGGAGAGGGAGCACAACAAGGAAAGTGAAAAAATAAGAGCAATGAGAGAGAAAGAGAGGGGATGAGGGATGAAGGGTGTTGAAAAGAAGATACAACTTCACGACTACAATTACAGACGAGTCAAAAAATCCAGCTAAGTAATAATAAGTTTCGTCTTACACATTCCCATGGTTAAATTGACTTAATTAAGAGATATTACCTGGATTACTGACTAACTGGTTCATTTATCTCGATTCCTGGGTGGGTGTACTCACCGAGTGTGTGTCTTGGAGTGAATGTTAGTAGTGTGGGTGAGGGGAAGGGAGCGATGTGTGTTATAATCTAGTACATAAATAATCCGTATATAGGAGAGAGAAACTTATGGCGACGTTTCTCTCCGAATTGGACTACTTACAGTCACACGGGATTGTGCCTTTTTGTTTTTCATCACCTAGTGTTTCCCAGGGATGATGAATTAGACACGTGTGCAACTCTTGGTATCCTAATTGAGGAAACGTTTCGCCATAAGGTGGCTTCATCAGTCCATACAAAGGAGAATCGTGAAGAACAGGAGGAGAATGAGGTAATCAGTCCCTCAACCTTGAGTCGATGTGGTCAGTCCATCAATCTTTAACAGAATACGTGCGTGTGGGCTGTATACTGGTGCAATCACCTAGTGTTGTGTTTTCTAGAGTGGATTCACTCACAGTTTCCTGGAGTGACAACTACACTTCGTCCTCCTCCACAAAAATTTCCTGGTTATCACAACAGGAACCCAGCCATACATTACAAGACGTCCAGGAAACAAGTGGATCTGGGAGCGAACATTATACCGAACATATCACCAGAGGAGAGCATCAACTATAATAACTTAAGCGGCATATTTGAGACTAGTGAATCTCGGCAGGAAAGAGGTTATGTCAGCTTTGGAGATTTCTGTGTCAATGATGGATGCCAATCTCATACATATAGCATCATTTGCAGGCGATGACACACTGCTATAGTTAAATAGAAATGTCTCTTTTTCAGAGAAAAAATGGAAAGTGAACTAAGACACGACTTTGAAAAACAAAAAATTAGAAGAGCGCACGTACACGCACACGCACGCGCACGCACACGCACACGCACGCGCACGCACACACACATACACACACACACACACACACACACACAAAGAATTCCATTCAGGGGATATGTTTACAATAGGATAAAACCCATCACACTGGGGAACGTAAAAAAATGGTTGTTCGATATACAAAAATAAAAGATAATCCAGTTTGTGAAATATGGAATGGGAAAGAGAGAGAGAGAGAAAGAGAGAGAAAGAGAGAGAGAAAGAGAGAGAGAGAGAGAGAGAGAGAGAGAGAGAGAGAGAGAGAGAGAGAGAGAGAGAGAGAGAGAGAGAGAGAGAGGTGATGTAGGTAACAGCTCTTAGCTTGTAAATAGTTAACAACCTTAACCTAACCTTGTAAAACTCTGTGTAAAAAAAAGAGAGAAAGGAGAAGAGAAGATAAAAGAAAAGAGAGAGGAGAGGAGACAAAGGCAGATGAGAGATTAATGAGAAAAAATGGAAAACAATAAATGTGAAAAATGGGAGTGGGAAAGGAATGTGCGTGGAGAGTAGTACACGTGGAGGATGAGGGTGATAATGTGCCGAGATGACTCACTAAATCGTAATGACACGATTGCGAACAAACCATACCACGGGTGGTACTAGAACCCGTGATCAGAGAGTCTCAAGACTCCAGACCGTCGCGTTTGCCACTGGGCCAGCTAGCTTCAATAAGATTCATCCAACTAGGTATATTTCTACACCATAGGAAAGTTAGCATAGGCACCACTGGGACCACAAATGCAAGTTTTTTACAGACGAATCTCCCGCTAACGCGATGGTCTGAAGTTTTGAGACTCTCTGATCGCGGGTTCTAGTCCCACCCGTTATAAGGTTTGTTCGCAATTGTGTCATTACGATTTCATGAATCATGTTGACGGCTTTGAGGGGACTTGAGCTAGAGCTCGTCATGGGCATGCTAGCGGGGGATTCGTCTGTAAAAAACTTGCATTTGTGGTCACAGTGGTGCCTATGCTAACTTTCCTATGGTGAAGAAATATACCTAGTTGGATGAATCTTATTGTGGCTAGCTGGCCCAGTGGCTAACGCGACGGTCTGGAGTTTTGAGACTCTGATCGCGGGTTCTAGTACCACCCGTGGTATGGTTTGTGCCGGAGAACTGATGATGAGGCTGATGCTGATAGAGACGGCGACGGTAGTGGTGGTGTTGTCAGGTAGATGAAAACATGTAGGAGAGACAGGAAATGGGACAGGAGGACTACAAGGACTATCTTAAATACATGGACCCTAACCAATGCCTTGAAAAGATCAGCCTCCTGGTGGCTGAAGTATGTTCAAGGTATATTCCTATAAGAAAAAAGAAAAGAAGTAAACTGGAGAGAGAGAGATGCTCCCTCTACAGGAGAAGACGAAGAATCATTGAGCTCCTCAAGAATGCCAGATTATCTGATACATGGAAGAAAGTGCTAACCAGGGAAGTGGAAAATATTGAACGAAAGTTAAAGAACTCATACAGGATCCAGGAGAGACAGAGGAGCTAAAAGCAATTAATGAAATTGAAAGAAATTCGAAATATTTCTTTTCATATGCCCAAAAAAGTAAAAAACCACTTCTAGTATAGGGCCTCTGCTCAGACAAGAAGGATCCTACACAGACGACAACAAAGAAATGAGTGAGATACTGAAATCGCAATATCACTCAGTGTTCAGCGAGCCACTAACCAGTCTAAAGATAGACAATCGAAACAATTTTTTCATGAATGAGCCTCAAAACCTTGGCAATGTATGCCAACTTTATGACAAAACTCCAACTCCATTAGACTTTGAGAAAGCCATCGATGACATGCCCATGCACTCAGCCCCAGGCCCAGTGTCCTGGAACTCGGTGTTCATTAAGAACTGCAAGAAACCCCTCTCACGGGCCCTAAGTATGCTATGGAGAAGTAGCTTAGACACAGGCGAGATTCCACAGTCACTAAAAACAACAGATATAGCCCCACTCCATAAAGGTGGCAGCAAAGCAGTAGCTAAGAACTATAGACCAATAGGTTTAACGTCCCACATCATAAAAATCTTTGAAAGAGTTCTAAGAAGCACGATAGCAAACCACCTAGGCTCTCAAAAATTGCACAACACAAGGCATCATGGTTTCAGAGCAGGTCGCTCCTGCCTTTCGCAACTGCTTGACCACTACGATATGGTCCTAGATGCACTGGAAAACAGATTGTAGATACAGTATACCCAGATTTTGCAAAAGCCTTTGACAAGTGCGACCACGGTGTAATAGCACACAAAATGCGTGCTAAAGGGATAACTGGCAAAGAAGGCAGAATGATCAACTTTCTAACCAATCGCAAACTAAGAGTAGTGGTAAACAGAGTTAAATCAGACACTGCCATAGTAAAGAGCTGTGTCCCACAAGGCACAGTACTCGCACCTATCCTGTTCCTTATTCTCACATCAGACATAGACAGAGACGTAAACCATAGCACTGTATCATCCTCTGCAGACGATACTAGGATCTGCAAGAGAGTGTCATCCATTGATGACACGCCAAAAGCTCCAAGAAGATATAAACCAAGTTTTCCAATGGGCAACAGAGAACTATATGATGTTCAATGAAGACAAATTCCAACTACTCCGTTATGGAAAACAGGAGAAAATAATAACTAGGACTGAGTATACTACAAACTCTAATCACACAAGAGAGCGGAAAAGTAATGTGAAGGACCTGGGTGTGGTAATGTTCGAAGACCTCACCTTCAAGGACCACAACAATGCCACTATCACATCTGCGAGGAAACTGATAGGATGGATAATGAGAACATTCAAGACAAGAGATGCTAAGCCGATGCTGATCCTTTTTAAATCACTTATTCTCTCTAGGTTGGAATACTGCTGTACATTAACATCCCCATTCAAGGCAGGTGAAATTGCAGATCTAGAGAATGTACAGAGAACCTTTACTGCACGTATTAGTTCCATCAAACATTTTAACTACTGGGAACGCCTGGAAGCACTTAACCTGTACTCACTAGAGCGCAGGCGAGAGAGATATATCATAATCTACACTTGGAAGATTCTGGAGGGACTGGTCCCTAATATGCACACAGCAATCACTCCATACGAAAGCAAAAGACTTGGCGGGCGATGCAACATACTCCCAGTGAAAAGTAGGAGCGTCACTGGTACAGTAAGAGAAAACGCATGTGTCAGGCGCCCAATACTGTTAAACAGCCTCCCACCAGCAATAAGGGGCATTACCGGTAGACCCCTGGTTGTCTTCAAGAGGGAGCTGGACAGATACCTAAAGACGGTGCCGGATCAGCCTGACTGTGGTTCGTACGTTGGATTGCGTGCGGCCAGCAGTAACAGCCTCGTTCATCAGGCCCTGATCCACCGGGAGGCCTGGTCATGGACCGGGCCGTGGGCGCATTGATCCCCGGAATGCTCTCCAGGTAGACTCCAGGTATACTGAAAAAAAAACAATGACTACATCCCAAAATACTACAACTTTCACTCACAATGATTGGAAGAAGAGCACTGAGCACCGACATACAACAAGATGTACCTCTGATGAGTTCTGCGAGTTTTCCTACTCCCGGAGCCCGGACATGGGCCAGGCTCGTCTGGTGTTTGCCTGCTCATCCAGGCTGTTGCTGCTGGTGGCCCGCTGCCCCACATATCCATCACAGCCTGGGTGATCTGGTAATGGATACACTAAAGAGTATTTATAACAGAGAACCCAACACGAGTGGGAGCCGAACTGGTCTCGCCACCTTTACTAAAGCAACTAACAAAATCATCTTTATTTTAGGCAAATATACAATGCACAGATAAAAATGGCTGCCTCGCAGAAACGCGAGATAGTGGTTCCTTGCAATTTTTGATGAATATGTGGTTTCATGAGTCGGAACCTGTGGCAGGGTGCATAGGCATGTTATCAATGGTTTCTTGAGAGATTTAGTGGGGATAGGGTTATGACAGAAATTGCGGGGAATCGGCAGCGTATCTTGTCTCAGTCATGAAAAACTCATCTGGGTGGTCTATCTTTAGAATGATTAAAGGCTCACTGTCTTGTAATAAATCCGTACCCTGTCAGATCAGGAGCTCATCTCCCAACCCGACAGGGGAGGCCTGTGTATGGTTTGTGTAACAAAATATACGCCTTTGTCTAACGACCTAATTCAGTTGAGCAATTCATATCAAGTAAGAGACATGTGCAACAGTTAGATATCTTTATTCCGAAACGTTTCGCCTACACAGTAGGCTTATTTAGTCGAATACAGAGGGGGCAGCTAAAGTAGATTATTATAATCATGGGGGAGCGCTAAACCCGTAGGATTATACAGCGCCTGTGGGGGGATGGAAGGCATTCAGGCTCAATTCAGGGAACTGGAGCATAGATCCAATTCCCTAGATCAAGAGCCCTTCACCAATGTCAAGGAACCTCCGTTGAGGGGTGAAGTGATGTTAAGACGATGTAATCAGCCCATGACCCTCGAAGACTTTGTTTTGAGGTGGTCAGTCCCTCAGTCTGGAGAATATACCAGCATTGCTAAGGTAATTAAAACAATAAAATTGCTTACCAGTAATTCTGCGCTACCTGAACATGGAAAAGTTACGTGCATTATTTTGGCACACTACACCCTGCTGATGTACCTAACTCACTGAATAAGGTCGCACTGTTTCAGTTCACTTTTTTTCTCTATTGTATGTGTATGTATCATCCCCCTGTAAATAAGGGTGTTTTTTGCCTTAGATTTTGGACAGGAAAAAAAGTACCTTGGATTTCTTAGTTTCATTTGTGAATTTTTGATGTGTCTCTAGGACTCCATATGACTCATTCAGACTGAGCTCAACGTTCTCCATATCTGTAGCCAATGTTACCTTTCGGTCGTCAGAAAGCCTGCTGTCCTTGAGAAGCTCTGTGGTCAGTCACCTTCACCTGCAGAGGAACCATCTTTCTTCAGTTTTCATTTCTTCTTTCTTTATTTTATAAACTCGTCTGGAGCATATTTCAATGAGCTAATGAGCTCATCCTTTCGAAATACTAGTTCACATCCCTATAAGTCATAGTGTCTTCCCATCCTATTTCAGCATGGTCATGATTTAATTGCAATTGTTATTCTTATTGTTGAAAATTAATTTGTTAAACACCCTCTTATGACTGAGTTTCGTTGCTTCAGATCAGTGTGTATGCAATTCTGAATCTCAGGTCCACCTGTTACAGGGTGTTGGATAGAGGAGGAGGAGGAGCAAGGGGTCCTGAGAAAAGAGGGAATATGGGAGTAAAAATTAATGAATGAATGTAGGACGGGAGAAAAAAAAAGATAAGCAATGAAGAAGCTTTCTTTTTTTCTCTCTCTCTCTCTCTCTCTCTCTCTGACATGTTGGCCCCACCCTTCATCATTAATTTCTCCCTTCCCCTCTCCCCCCTTTATGCGTCCCTTTTCTGCTTTCCTCTTTGCCGTCTTTTCTCTTCTTCCCTATCTGCGTCCCTCTTCCCTGTTCTCCCGTACTGAAGAGTGTGGACGAGGTACCATGCTATGTGCCACTCATTTATTAAGGAAAAAAAAAAAGGAACTAGGACTAAGCAAAGAGTACTACTTAAAGCTAACCTGTCCTCAAACATTACCTGTCGCTTCCATTCTCGTTAAGAATCCAGAAGCTGTCTTACCGTTACCGGGAATTCACTGGGTTGCTAGTCTTTGTTTCATCGGACTCACTCATGCCTTCCTGCTGCTGGTGGATTCACTCACAACTTCCTCCTGCTGGTGGATTCATGGGGTTGAATTCATTACCTTCAATGGTGGATCTACCGCTAGTGGTTCAGTCTTTTACTGTTGCTGGGGGTATTTACAATGTTGGTTCCAGTTTGGAGTTGTGCTGCATGGGTTAACGCCTGTAATAACTCTCAAAGAAGGAGCCCAATGTGATGGAAGGAGCTGTTGTAACAGACAGAGAGGGAGGGAGGGAAGGAAGGAGGGAGGGAGGGAGGGAGGGAGGGAGGGAGGGAGGGAGAGGGAGGGAGAGGGAGAGAGAGGGAGGGAGAGGGAGGGAAAGAGCGGGAGGGAGAGAGAGGGAGGGAGAGGGGGAGGGAGAGGGAGAGGGAGAGGGAGAGGCGGAGGGGGAGGGGGAGAGGGAGAGAGAGAGAGAGAGAGAGAGAGAGAGAGAGAGAGAGAGAGAGAGAGAGAGAGAGAGAGAGAGAGAGAGAGAGAGAGAGAGAGAGAGGGAGGGAGAGGGAGGGAGGGAGGGAGGGAGGGAGGGAGGGAGGGAGAGAGAGAGAGAGAGAGAGAGAGAGAGAGAGAGAGAGAGAGAGAGAGAGAGAGAGAGAGAGAGAGAGAGAGAGAGAGGTGGTGTGAGAAAGCAATGTACTGATGGTACATAATGGTGCCGCTGCTGCTTGGGGAAGCTCGCCCAGCTCTATGGGATTACACACAGGCTCTGCTCGCTTCGGGTTGCCCGCTAAGATTAAACTGCTTTAATTGATGTAATTGGCGAGTCTCTTCAAGTTAGTGTACCGAGTAAACCAAGTGGGATTTAAAATTTCCCTCATCTCTCTCTGAGGGGAAAAAATATCCTATATGCAGCACCATTCAAAAGAATTCCCTCGGCTCTTAGGTTAGAGAATTTCCAAGGTGAAGATGGTAGTATTAGCAGCGTGAAGAGGATTATGGTGTCTACATTTAGCTGTTATCACCAAGCATGCATAAGAACACCTCAGTGTTGACTTTTTGTCAGTGGGTCTCCATGGAGTGTACTAGCAATGCTACATTTTATCCTGCCACCAGTTACCACTACACCTGCGCCCTCAACCTCTTTCCCACTTATTTATAACATTCACAACACCCTGAAGCAAATAACCACTACAATTGCATCCCCGACACCACCTCACCTACCTACTCCTCTCCAACAACACCAAGAATATTCTCAAACTAGGTAATACAACACAGCAACCCGACCCCTTTCCATTTTATCTTCAACCTCCCCAATACCACTAGGGACATTTTCCCACTAATTACCACAACGCCTAATGTCCTCCCCTCCTTCCCCTTTCACACTACCACACTCTTCATCACCCAGGACATCACTTCAACTCATTTCCCCAATCTACCAATGTCCTTCAACCACACCTCACAAAATCTGATATACTAACGACAGCTCTACGGATCAATGGCCCCTATATCCACTCCCATACAATATTTGAGATCTTGCCCTTGTAATCCCTGTGAATCCTTACCCCCTAGAAACACTCACACATCAAGCTGAAGCCAAACCAAAACAAGTATGGCACATAGACACATACTGTTTTGTTTAAGGGAAGAGGGAAGAGAAAAGTAAGAATATCGAAAATAAAATAGATGCAATAACCAAACACTCACTCACTCGCACACACACACACACACACACACACACACACACACACACACACACACACACACACACACACACACACACACACACACACACACACACACGCCAGCGCGCATACACGGGGGAAACAAAGCTATACAAGAAGAGGTGAAGTTGATTGTGTCAATGTAAAGAAACAAAGGAAAGATTCGTACCAAGCGGGAAGAGAGGTGAGAGAGGGACTGGACGAAATGTAGAGCAAATCAAACCTCAGAAAACCGAGGAAACATGAAGCAAAAACGAATAAGGAGGGAAGCTGAAAGACTGTCTTAGAACGATATAACATCCAACACCAAAACTAATAAAAGTTACTCCACAGCCACACAAGAAAATACTGTATACCACTTTAAGAGCCACTTCGACCAGCAGGAGCTTCATGGGTTTGGTAGCCGAAATGGCTCTCAAAGATACCCAAGAGTTGCGAAACTGTTTTATTATAAAATTCTCGGCATTAGTGACCTCTGATTTAATTATACTTATCAGACAGAGAAACATCATGGAATCTTGGTTCAAAGCATATTTAGCAGAGCTTATGCCACAGCTTTCATAGCTGACGCAACTTCTTACATGACAGACTACTATTACAACTACTAATAATAATTCACTGCACGTCAAACTTGGCTTCTATTTCCACGGGCGTCAAATAACATCTCCGCAAGCCCCGCCCATGCTAATATGACTACTATTACAACAACTTCCTTACTTCCACCTCACTAACTTTTCCTGTGAGGTCTCCGTTCTCATGTCTCTGTATGAGACTGATAAAACCCCTGGTGGGAGAAAAGTCAATTTCGCATGAAGCTAGCCAGTTGCTGTACATATATATACAACTGCGAAGTAGCAAATACAATATTTTATACCTATGTTTTTATAAATCAATAACTCTGTGTATATTAATAAAATACGAGGGGGCAGGCATGAAAAACAGGATGAGAAAATGGGATCAGTTTCGAGACAGGTCAGATAATTTCTGAGTGAGCAGCTCAGAGTAATATCTAGCAGTAATGAATGACAGATGCACATAAATTAAGGATGCGTGCGTGCGTTTAAAATGAAGTCCTTTCTAAAATTTTCTCTTATACGTTTAAAGATATATTTTTTTCATTTATGCTAATTGAAAAATTAATAATTTTATACCAAAAGAACTTGCCTAACCTTATAACAAGAGCAATTTAATTTACCCTAATCCAACTAAATATATTTTAGATAAGTTTACAATAATTTAATAATAAACAAACGCAATGAAATATATTTTTCTCGTTAGATTCAGAATGATTTTTGAGAAATTATTGCATACACAAATTTTCGCTTGCCTTATTCGTCAAGAAGAGCGTTGTTAATTAAGCCAAAATCGCAAGTATTACCTATTCGGCACGACACACACACACACACATATATATACATACACACATACATATACACACACACACACACACACACACACACATATATATATATATATATATATATATATATATATATATATATATATATAGATATATATATATATAAACGGAACTGTGGATTGGCCAGGACTCGATCCCGTGTTCCCATGCCCAGCCCTGTTTCGTGATTTCACTGCTGGTGAAAGCTGGTACACCAAACAGGATGAGGTTGAAATTAGTCTCTGAGGCTCTATGACCACGAATGTCCTTGCATCAGGGATAACACGCTCAGTACTGCTGGGCGCCTGGTATTTAAGGATGGTGGTCCTATGGAGAGAGTGATGCGTACTTTGTTCTAGTTCACACAGGGCTGGACATGGGAACGCAAGATTGAGTCCTGGCCAAGTCGCAGTTCTGTTAATGATTTAAAATCACTTATTTTGTGATTATATATATAGATAGATATAATTGTGTGCATATTGGCGCATCAAAGCGTAATAAACACTGTGGAACCAGAAAATCCAGATCAGACAGGAATGCATCTTCCTGTGCTTTACCTGTGACCTGAGAGAGCCACAAAATTTGATTAACACAAGCCTATCCGATGTTATCCTGACGCCAAATGACTTCGAACAGGCGATAAATGACATGCCCATGCACTCTGCCCCAGGGCCAGACTCATGGAACTCCGTGTTCATCAAGAACTGCAAGAAGCCCCTATAACGAGCCTTTTCCATCCTATGGAGAGGGAGTATGGACACGGGGGTCGTCCCACAGTTACTAAAAACAACAGACATAGCCCCACTCCACAAAGGGGGCAGTAAAGCAACAGCAAAGAACTACAGACCAATAGCACTAACATCCCATATCATAAAAATCTTTGAAAGGGTCCTAAGAAGCAAGATCACCACCCATCTAGAAACCCATCAGTTACACAACCCAGGGCAACATGGGTTTAGAACAGGTCGCTCCTGTCTGTCTCAACTATTGGATCACTACGACAAGGTCCTACATGCACTAGAAGACAAAAAGAATGCAGATGTAATATATACAGACTTTGCAAAAGCCTTCGACAAGTGTGACCATGGCGTAATAGCACACAAAATGCGTGCTAAAGGAATAACAGGAAAAGTCGGTCGATGGATCTATAATTTCCTCACTAACAGAACACAGAGAGTAGTCGTCAACAGAGTAAAGTCCGAGGCAGCTACGGTGAAAAGCTCTGTTCCACAAGGCACAGTACTCGCTCCCATCTTGTCCCTCATCCTCATATCCGACATAGACAAGGATGTCAGCCACAGCACCGTGTCTTCCTTTGCAGATGACACCCGAATCTGCATGACAGTGTCTTCCATTGCAGACACTGCAAGGCTCCAGGCGGACATCAACCAAATCTTTCAGTGGGCTGCAGAAAACAATATGAAGTTCAACGATGAGAAATTTCAATTACTCAGATATGGTAAACACGAGGAAATTAAATCTTCATCAGAGTACAAAACAAATTCTGGCCACAAAATAGAGCGAAACACCAACGTCAAAGACCTGGGAGTGATCATGTCGGAGGATCTCACCCTCAAGGACCATAACATTGTATCAATCGCATCTGCTAGAAAAATGACAGGATGGATAATGAGAACCTTCAAAACTAGGGAGGCCAAGCCCATGATGACTCTTCAGGTCACTTGTTCTATCTAGGCTGGAATATTGCTGCACACTAACAGCACCTTTCAAGGCAGGTGAAATTGCTGACCTAGAAGATGTACAGAGAACCTTCACGGCGCGCATAACGGAGATAAAACACCTCAATTACTGGGAGCGCTTGAGGTTCCTAAACCTGTATTCCCTGGAACACAGGCGGGAGAGATACATGATTATATACACCTGGAAAATCCTAGAGGGACTAGTACCGAACTTGCACACGAAAATCACTCACTACGAAAGCAAAAGACTTGGCAGACGATGCAACATCCCCCCAATGAAAAGCAGGGGTGTCACTAGCAAGTTAAGAGACCATACAATAAGTGTCAGGGGCCCGAGACTGTTCAACTGCCTCCCAGCATACATAAGGGGGATTACCAACAGACCCCTGGCAGTCTTCAAGCTGGCACTGGCCAAGCACCTAAAGTCGGTTCCTGATCAGCCGGGCTGTGGCTCGTACGTTGGTTTGCGTGCTGCCAGCAGCAACAGCCTGGTTGATCAGGCTCTGATCCACCAGGAGGCCTGGTCACAGACCGGGCCGCGGGGGCGTTGACCCCCGGAACTCTCTCCAGGTAAACTCCAGGTTTCGAGAGGTCTTGCTCTTCCCCCTCCTAGAGTACGGCCCGAGACCAGGCTTTCCTGCTGACTGCCGGGTCAACGAGGTTGTTGGGGCTAGACATGACAACCAGGCTGATAAGGCACTTGGAGGAGATAGTGGTCTGGTTTCCTCGTGGAAATTTGTACCTTCGTTCCGGCCTTATTTCTGATATCTGCTGGTGGTAGGATTAAGATTCTTGAACCTCTGATGCTGACACTGTTTTCCACTGCGATTGTGGCACCCCTGTTTTTCACCGAGTTTATTCTGCACTTCCTCCAAAATCTTTCACTCCAGGAAGCTGTTACAACAGTGTGTAGATTTGGGATCCCATATATCTCCTATGAATATATTATCAGGTTTCGGGCTATCGTTCTCTCTGCCAGTCAGTCGGTCGGTCGGTCGGTGGGTCTCTCTCTCTCGCTCTTTGCTTACGTTTTAAATGTCAGAAACCAATAAAGCCGGCCGGTGAAGCTTCAGCAGCAAGGTCAGGAGCTAAGACAAGACCCCCGCAAATACAAATCTGTAAGTACAAATCTGCTGGTACACACGTACACACACCCGAGACAAGAAGATTAATATACAGTCTGGCAAACACACATATGTATACAAAGGCATCTACACACCCTGAATATTAAATGGAGACACGAGGCACCTAGTCATTTGCCAGGATGAGCAGCGTGTAGAGGGGGAGGGCGAAGAGGTAGCTGTCTTATCCCCCACGACCTGGTCTCAGACCAGGCCTCCTAGGTTGGATAAGAAATATTACAGTATTAAGAACTATTAGGAGGGAATGGAAATGTATGTAAATACTGAATGTAAATAAGCTTGTTCATCATACAGAGAGGAAAAAATAACAGGCTTATATTTTACATTCATATGGGAAGACGGCAGTACCTCCTTAGATGGCTGCTGTCCACCAACCTACTACCTATTCTCTTGCATATTTACGAGTTTCCTGGTGCTGCTCAACTACCACATTGCCAGACGTGTCGCGACCTTTTCTTTTATTTGCTTGCTTGTGGTAAATATTTTTACTTGTTTATTCAGTCTAACCCAACCCTACTTAACATATTATCCAAAAATAAATTAAACTCTCTAGCTTAAAAAAAATGATCCTACAAAAGTACAAGTTGAGAAATTCAGACAGTACGATGTCAACAATCTGACGTAGTAAAATGTTGAGAGGCTGATTTGCCGTCCTACGAACCGAACACTTTTCCCCGTAACCCCCCCTCCCCCCGTGAAAATTTTGGGATGTGGGGTCACTGAGGTCAAGCTATCCCAGAGTAGCGAGGTCAGGCGCGGGGTCCCACACCTCCATATTAATCACGTGTTCTCTCTCAAAGCACCAAGCTTCTTATGAAGCTGCGTGCTCTACTAACAAATATAATGTCCAATTCTTATATTCCATTTTATTTTATCCATATATATGTGTGTGTGTGTGTGTGTGTACTCACCTAGTTGTACTCACCTAGTTGAGGTTGCAGGGGTCGAATCCAAGCTCCTAGCCCCGCCTCTTCACTGGTCGCTACTAGGTCACTCTCCCTGAACCGTGAGCTTCATCATACCTCTGCTTAAAGCTATGTATGGATCCTGCCTCCACTACATCGCTTCCCAAACTATTCCACTTCCTGACTACTCTGTGGCGGTGTGTGTGTGTGTGTGTGTGTGTGTGTGTGTGTGTGTGTGTGTGTGTGTGTGTGTGTACTCACCTAGTTGAGGTTGCAGGGGTCGAGTCCAAGCTCCTGGCCCCGCCTCTTCACTGGTCGCTACTAGGTCACTCTCCCTGAACCATGAGCTTTATCGTACCTCTGCTTAAAGCTATGTATGAATCCTGCCTCCACTACATCGCTTCCCAAACTATTCCACTTCCTGACTACTCTGTGGCTGAAGAAATACTTCCTAACATCCCTTTGATTCATCTGTGTCTTTAGCTTCCAACTGTGTCCCCGTGTTGCTGTGTCCAGTCTCTGGAACATCCTGTCTTTGTCCACCTTGTCAATTCCTCTCAGTATTTTGTAAGTCGTTATCATGTCTTCCCTATCTTTCCTGTCCTCCAGTGTCGTCAGGTTGATTTCCCTTAACCTCTCCTCATAGGACATACCTCTTAACTCTGGGACTAGTCTTGTTGCAAACCTTTGCACTTTCTCTAATTTCTTTACATGCTTGGCTAGATGTGGGTTCCAAACTGGTGCCACATACTCCAATATGGGCCTAACGTACACGGTGTACAGGGTCCTGAACGATTCCTTATTAGGATGTCGGAATGCTGTTCTGAGGTTTGCCAGGCGCCCATATGCTGCAGCAGTTATTTGGTTGATGTGCGCTTCAGGAGATGTTCCTGGTGTTATACTCACCCCAAGATCTTTTTCCTTGAGTGATGTTTGTAGTCTCTGGCCCCCTAGACTGTACTCCGTCTGCTGTCTTCTTTGCCCTTCCCCAATCCTCATGACTTTGCACTTGGTGGGATTGAACTCCAGGAGCCAGGTGCTGGACCAGGTCTGCAGCCTGTCCAGATCCCTTTGTATTTCCGCCTGGTCTTCGATCGAATGAACTCTTCTCATCAACTTCACGTCATCTGCAAACAGGGACACCTCGGAGTTTATTCCTTCCGTCATGTCGTTCACAAATACCAGAAACAGCACTGGTCCTAGGACTGACCCCTGTGGGACCCCGCTGGTCACAGGTGCCCACTCTGACACCTCGCCACGTACCATTACTCGCTGCTGTCTTCCTGACAAGTATTCCCTGATCCATTGCAGTGCCTTCCCTGTTATCCCTGCTTGGTCCTCCAGTTTTTGCACTAATCTCTTGTGTGGTACTGTGTCAAACGCCTTCTTGCAGTCCAAGAAAATGCAATCTACCCACCCCTCTCTCTCTTGTCTTACTGCTGTCACCATGTCACAGAACTCCAGTAGGTTTGTGACACAGGATTTCCCGTCTCTGAAACCATGTTGGCTGCTGGTGATGAGATCATTCCTTTCTAGATGTTCCACCATTCTTCTCTTGACAATCTTTTCCATGATTTTGCATGCTATACATGTCAGTGACACTGGTCTGTAGTTTAGTGCTTCATGTCTGTCTCCTTTTTTAAAGATTGGGACTACATTTGCTGTCTTCCATGCCTCAGGCAATCTCCCTGTTTCGATAGATGTATTGAATATTGTTGTTAGGGGTACACATAGCGCCTCTGCTCCCTCTCTCAGGACCCATGGAGAGATGTTATCTGGCCCCATTGCCTTTGAGGTATCTAGCTCACTCAGAAGCCTCTTCACTTCTTCCTCGGTTGTGTGTACTGTGTCCAGCACATTGTGGTGTACCCCACCTCTCCGTCTTTCTGGAGCCCCTTCTGTCTCCTCTGTGAACACTTCTTTGAATCTCTTGTTGAGTTCCTCACATACTTCACGGTCATTTCTTGTTGTCTCTCCTCCTTCCTTCCTTAGCCTGATTACCTGTGTGTGTGTGTGTGTGTGTGTGTGTGTGTGTGTGTGTGTGTGTGTGTGTGTGTGGAAGAAATCACAAATTAAACGCATGAGAGCAAATACAAAGAAAGAAAAATACGCTTACACATGTCTTATTCCTCTGAAGAAATGTATTTAAACACATGAAAGCGGTCAGGCTTTCCGGTATATTTTTTTTACCGTTACTATATATATATATATATATATATATATATATATATATATATATATATATATATAAACTGATCTCTGGCCGCAGGAGATTAGAACCTACAAATCTTGGAACAAGGTACGCAGTGTTTTACCATTCTCACCAAACTGGACAATACCTTGGCGCCTAGCTCATGCTAGACGTTGATCCAAGGCAGCCAGCTTTCAGGGAGAAGGCTTACAGCTTTTCATCTCATCCCCTGCATGCATCGACCAACTAGAGATTTTAACACTGCAAGGAATTCACAAGAGCAGGCGAAATATACACACTGATATCTGGCCGAAGGAGACTCGAACCTACAAACCTTGGAACAAGGTATGCAGTGCTTTACCATTCTCACCACACTGGACAATACCTTGGCGCCTAGCTCACGCTAGACGTTGATCCAAGGCAGCCAGTTTTCAGGGAGAAGGCTTACAGCTTTTCATCTCATCCCCTGCATGCATCGACCAACTAGAGATTTTAACACTGCAAGGAATTCGCAAGAGCAGGCGAAATATACACAAACACTGATCTCTCGCCGAAGGAGACTCGAACCTCCGAACCTTGGAACAAGGTATGCAGTGCTTTACCATTCTCACCAAACTGGACAATACCTTGGCGACTAGCTCACACTAGACGTTGATCCAAGGCAGCCAGCTTTTAGGGAGAAGGCTTACAGCTTTCCATCTCATCCCCTGCATGCATCAACCAACTAGAGATTTTAACAACGCAAGGGCTTTGCAAGAGCAGGCGAAATATACACACTGATATCTGGCCGAAGGAGACTCGAACCTACAAACCTTAGAACAAGGTATGCAGTGCTTTACCATTCTCACCACACTGGACAATACCTTGGCGCCTAGCTCACGCTAGACGTTGATCCAAGGCAGCCAGCTTTCAGGGAGAAGGCTTACAGCTTTTCATCTCATCCCTTGCATGCATCGACCAACTAGAGATTTTAACAATGCAAGGAATTTGCAAGAGTAGGCGAAATATACACAAACACTTATCTCGGGCCGAAGGAGACTCGAACCTACGAACCTTGGAACAAGGTATGCAGTGCTTTACCATTCTCACCACACTGGACAATACCTTGGTGCTAAGCTCACGTTAGACGTGATCTAAGGCAGCCAGCTTTCAGGGAGAAGGCTTACAGCTTTTCATCTCATCCCCTGCATGCATCGACCAACTAGAGATTTTAACAATGCAAGGAATTCGCAAGAGCAGGCAAAATATACACAAACACTGATCTCTGGCCGAAGGAGACTCGAACCTACGAACTTTGGAACAAGGTACGCAGTGCTTTACCATTCTCACCACAATGGAAAATACCTTGGCGCCTAGCTCACACTAGACGTTGATCTAAGGCAGCCAGCTTTCAGGAAGAAGGCTTACAGCTTTTCATCTCATCCCCTGCATGCATCGACCAACTAGAGATTTTAACAATGCAAGGAATTCGCAAGAGCAGGCGAAATATACACATCGACCTTATTATAACAAGCGCAATTTAATTTAGCCTAATGTAACTAAAAGGACACAAGTGCAACTAATGTGACATTTATTGTTGCAACGTTTCGCTCTCCATGTGTCCTTGTACTCTTTGTAACGGCTTGACAAAGCTCTTGGAGAGCGAAACGTTGCCACAATAAATGTCACATTAGTTGCACTTGTGTCCTTTTACTTTACATATTGTCGGTAATTCTACCAACTTTATTACACTAATGTAACTAAATATATTTTAGATAAGTTTACAATAATTTAATAATAAACACAATTAAATATATTTATGTAATAAAGTTGGTAGAATTACCAACAATATGTAAAGTAAAAGGACACAGGTGCAACTAATGTGACATTTTTATTGTGGCAACGTTTCGCTCTCCAAGAGCTTTGTCAAGCCGTTACAAAGAGTACATGGACACAGACGGTATATATAGGCTCAGAGTGAGGTGCAATACTAATGGTAGTAGTAGCTTATACATTAGAAATAACCCTTGCTTTTCAGTCCAAACTCTCCGGTTTGGCTTATTCGGTGTTCTCACCGATTTGTACTTGAGGGGGGTCGAGACTTAACTCCTGGCCCCTCCTAGGCTATTTTTATTTTCATCACTGACCTCTGGTGTGACTATCACATATTTTTTAATGGGATATGAGAGAGCGTTACTTCAGGATTCTACAATGTCTCTGGTTCCAAGATCTATCATGTCTCCACTCTCTCTGATTCCTAATTTCACATGGTAGGTTCTATCATGTTTCTACAGTATTTCAAAGTTTCTCTGATTTCAGGTGTTACCATATCTGTATTTCCAAGCTCTATTGTGTCTGTGGTTCCGGGATCTACCGAGACTGATTCCAGGAGCACTGTCTTTGGATCTTGGACCACTGTCTTTGGTTTCAGGTTCCACAATGTCTAGTATAAGGATCCTCCATGTCTCTAGCTCGAGGTTCCACTATGTTTCTGGTTCTAGGATGTATTGTACGTCTGGATGCAGCATAGACCATGCATAACTTTCCATTTCCACATTATGACACATCTCTCTCGCGTTGGTGCTCCAGTGAGTAGTCCTTCAGCCGTTCACATTAGTTTAGATGTTTAAATAAATTAACGCGAGCAGTAAATGTTCTTTGTACATTTGCAGGTTCAGCAATTTAAAGCTGACGGTACTTCACAACAATATTCTAGTTTTAGATGTGAGAGAGAATACTGGGACACTCCTCTTGCCTCTCGCAATTGTTGTCCAACTACGATATGCTTTTGACGAAGTGGAAGGCATTAAAATCGAGAACTTAGTATACACTGACTTGCGAAAAATCTTTGACTTGTAAGACAATATTGCACCCGCTTACGTTGAGTCGATTCCGAGGGTTCACTACCCCTGCGGCCCGGTCCAAGATCAGGAATCCTGAGTCATGGCCTGATCAACCAGGTTGTTCATGTCAGCTGCACCCATCACCACAGCCGAGCTAATCACGGACTGATCTGAGAAACTTCTCACCCTACCTTTTGAAAATAGCTAAGATAAGGGGTTTTGAAAAGTCTGTGTCCTTAGTGTACTCACTGCATCCCTATTATTCAATGGGGTATTTTGCACGATCAGCGGAACATTTTTATTTCGTAGGGAATGATTTTAATGTGCAAATTAGGGAACTATCCCTCCAGAATTTATAAGTGTAAATTATGATGATTTTTTCTCACCTCCATTCCAAGGAGTACAGTTCCAGGAGCGTGACTGAATTTATACTGGCAGCTGAGGTTCTCTGTAAATTCTCCAGATCAGCCTGCCTTGCAAGAGACTTGGAGTGCAGCAGTATTCCAGGCGAGGGAAAACTTCGAGAGTATCATCAATGGCTTGGCATCCCTTGTCTAGAATTTTTAAGTTATGATTATCTTGAGATTGTGATAGCACAACTGGGATCCTTGAAAGCAAAACCTTCTGACATTATCACTTCAGTCCCTCACAATAATCTTCAACTATACTGCGTGAATTTAATTTGTTTTATGCCTCGTTCCAGTTTTCATTTCTTCATTTTTTACCCTCAGGGGACTGACAAAGCTGTCCTTATTAATCATATTGTTTTCCGTGGCCTGCTGGAAGACCTGGTTAATATCAATTTGATGAGCTCCTCAATGGATGCTAATCTCATACAAATTGCTGTATCTTATGAAAAGGATGATACAGTGCTATCATTTAAGTCTCTAAGATATGAGTTATTATTATAATAAAAAAAGAAGCGCTAAACCACAAGGGCTATACAGTGCTGAGTAAGATATGAAAATAAGAAAGAAATTGGGCAAGCACTGCGCCTTGTGGAACAGAGTTATTCACTGTTGTGGCCTCCAATTTTACGTTGTCCACTCTTACTATTTGGGTTTCATTTGTTAGTTACATTACTCCATCTTCATCTGCTCGCTTTTCCAGTTCTTCCTTCTGCTTTTTTATGTGCTATTACACCATGATCATCACGAGTGCACTTGTCGAAAGCTTTTGTAGTTTGTGTACACTACATATGCCTTTTATCTTCCAATTCAAGAGGCAACAGTGACCTAGCCCATGCTGCCTTGAGTTGTGCAATTATGGTAATTCCATGTAATTAGATATCTTTTTTCTTAAAACTCTTTCTACAATTTTAGCAATGTAAGTCGCAAGTCCTATACATCTATAAAACTTTTAGCCAGTGGTGCACTACCACATTTTGGAGTGGGGCTCTATCTTTTTTTTTTTTTAACGACTGTGGGATTACTGTATCCGAGCTCCATGTCCGTGAAATAATCAAGGCATGAGATTGTGGTTTCTTACAGTTCTTGTTAAATATGAAGCTCCACAAATCTGAATCTGAAGGAGAGTGCATGGGTATGTAAACAATGGCCTCCTAGAATTCGAGTGAGGTTAGGGTTAAGTCGGATATTTCGGAGATGTTGGCAGAATTTAGATTCTCGTTCATGAAAAAATTATTTAGTGTCGATCTTTATTATGATTAACAGCTTAGTAAAGACAGAGTCGTACTGACATTTTAGCATTTCTCTTATTTCTTTAGTCATTGTAAGTTCCATCTCCTTGAAGCAAGGGCTTGATATTTTTGTGGTTTTTGCCTTCGATTTTGATATGAGCAGTAGTTTGGATTTCTTCCAATTTCATTAACTGGGGAAGGTATCGGGGAATGAGGGAGGTGAGGGAAGGAAGAGAAGGGTGGATCAGGGAACGTCCTGCGACGTACCCACAACACTACGCTATACCTCAAGGTTACCTGCCCGCCCGTCTGCCCACTTTAACTGCCGCTCCTCCTGCTTACCTGCCCGCCAGGCGGCAACAACACACTATATAATGGCGTCGTGTCAGAGGCAGGAGGCACAGTGACAGCGGCAGGTGGCACAATGCCACTGACAGCGGCAGGTGGCATAATGACAGTGACAGCGGCAGGCGTCTTATGCCGCCTTGCTTGTTTTCTAGCAAGTGAGAGTTCCAGGTGTCCTTCAAATGGAATGTAAGAAAAAATAAAGAAAATAAAATGTGAATGAAGAGGATATAAAAGAAGAAGAAATACGAAGGGTATAAAATAAGAATAAATAAAATGGATAAAAAATAAGAAAAAAGGGTAATATAAAAGAAGAATAATGGGGATATAATATAAAAATAAAGATATGGAAAGTGCTGAAAATGTATAACCAGTTTGTGGTCAACCGGGCTTTGGTTCCTCCATTGCAGTGCGTGCTGTTAGAACCAACAACCTGGTTGATCAGGCCATCAACTAAAAGACCAGCTCTGAGACCGGGCCGTGGGGGTGACGATCACCAAAACTGGTTTTAGGTATACCACAGGTCTAACTTAAAACAATAACTAAATTAGATAAAAATCACCTCTTCACCTTCCCCTTTTCTCCCTCATTCGTGACTTGATAACTGTCCAGGACCCACCGGACGGAACGCTGAAGTTCCCACACTCTAAACTGTTAGCAATAACGAGTATACGCATTTAAATTTAGAAAGGATACGGAAGGCACTGGCATGGCTTGAGTGGAACAAAGTGCCAAGCAGTGTCACTGAAAGCGCACTGGCTAGATTTAAGAATAAGTTAGATGTAAGAATAAATTTGTTGTGGCCCACTGAGAGACCTGACTAATATCAGTTTGGAAATTTGCTGAGTCTTTAATGGATGCCACTCTCATACAAACTGTTGCATCGTCTGCAAAGGATGATACTGTCCTTTGACGGCAATAAAAATGAAGAGAATTGAAGCGAGTATTGTGCCTAGACATGAAGGGGTTTTTACCTCGTGTCAGCTTCTAATTCCACTTCGCTCACTATTACTCCTTCAAATCGATTTGTTAGAAAATTAAAAATCTTTGTGCCCCCATTTCCAGTTTCAAGGCTTTTGAATTTTTCGATAATATGAGTCATTAGTGATGTCACTGTACAACAATTTGCAACAGCTTTGTTGTACCTTTGTGGAGTGGTACTATATCAGTGGGTTTTAATGACTGGGTGATGAATTATCTGTCCAGATACTATCGCAAAAGAATATGAAGGCAGTGTTTTTTTTTTGCATTTTTTTTTTTTGAATATGGAGTTTTACAAGTCTGGGCAGAGTGTATGCACATACAACTAATGGCTTCTTCAAAGTCGGGTGGGGTTATGGTATATCAGAATTTTTTCAGATGTTGGCAGCGTTTTAGGTTTCATTCGCAAAAATAAATGTTTGTTTTGCGAGAATGGTCTAGACTGATTAATGCGTCAATGAACACAAAATCATACTGTGACTTCAGTATATAGTTCATTTTTTCGTTGCCATAAGTTCCATCCACTTTAAGCAAGTGGATGAAATTTTTGCCCTGGATTTCGAATATGAGGGAAAAAATTAATTAATGGATTTTTGCTCCATTTGTCTCTCCTGGGCTGTGTAAGATGCATTCAGTTTTGTCGCAGTTGTTCCTACCTTTCTTGAAAAAGTGAGACCTTTAAGAAGTTCAGCGAGGTAAGACTCACAACCCTGCTTATCAGAAGATGTCTTCCAGAATTTTTCTAGTTCCCTCTGAAAATAAAGGTCTATAAACAATTTATTATATTTTTGATATGAAGTTGTAGTCTATGATTATTAGGCTATTTTTTTTTTTGCATAGTTATTGCACCCCTAGTTTTTTACTGAATGTAAACTCGGTGGCCACTTTATTAGATACACCTAATGGAAATATCTAATCAGCCAATCACGTGGCAGCTCCTCAATACCGAAGAGCATGCAGACATGGTCAAGAAATTCAGTTGTTCAAACCAAACATCAGAATGGGAAAGAAATGTGATTTAAGTGACTCTGACCGTGGTACAATTGTTGGTGCCAGACGGGGTGGTGTGAGTATCTGAGACTGTTAATCTGGAGTTTTCACGGACTACATTCTCTAGAGCTTACAAAGAATGGTGTGAAAATCCAAAATATTCATTGAACGGCAGTTGTGTGAGCGACAACGCCTTGTTGATGAAAGAGGCCAAAGGAGAATGGCCAGATTGGTTCAAGCTGACAGGAAGGTGACAATAACTTTAAGTCATGCCTTACAACAGTGCTATGCAGAAGAGCATCTCTGAACAGCAACACGTCGAACCTTGAAGTGAATGGGATATAGAAAAAAAGACCACACTGGGTTTCACTGCTGTCAGCTACGAACAGGAAACTGAGACTATAGAGGGCACAGGCTCATCAAAACTGGACAACTGAAGATTGGAAAAACGTCACCTGGTCCAACGAATCACGATTTCGGCTGCGACATGCAGATGGTAGGGTCAAAATTTGGCGTGGTGGATGTGGTGGAATGGGAGATTTGCAGCATGAATATGCATCCGACATATCAGCAACTAAGTGATGCCATTGTGACACCATGAACCTGGAGGTTACCTGGAGGTTATTCTGGGGATTAACGCCCCCGCGGCCCGGTCCATGACCAGGCCTCCCGATGGATCAGGGCCTGATCAACTAGGCTGTTACTGCTGGCCGCACGCAGTCCAACGTACGAGCCACAGCCCGGCTGATCCGACACTGACTTTAGGTATCTGTCCAGCTCTCTCTTGAAGGCAGCCAGGGGTTTATTGGCAATTCCCCTAATGCTTGATGGGAGGCTGTTGAACAGTCTTGGGCCCCAGACACTTATGACGTTTTCCCTTAGCGTACCAATGGCGCCCCTACTTTTAATTGGGGGCATTTTGCATCGCCTGCCCAGTCTTTTACTTTCGTAGGGAGTCATTTCTGTGTGCAGATTTGGGACCAGGAATATTTCCAGCACCCTGCTGAATCCATGCCACTAAAAGTTCAGGCTGTTCTGGGGGTAAAGGGGAGATCCTTCCCTGTACTAAAATGATGTACCTAATGAAGTGGCCACTGAGTGTATTTCTGCAATAAGTTCAGCGTGCAGAATTGGAACCAAGGTAAATTATGATGCATTTTCCCGCCTGCGCTCTAATGTAGTACAATTTGAGAGAGTTTAGACGGTCACAGTAATTTAGACATTTAAATTTATACGTTTGGTTAAATTTATCTGTACAGTCTCCAAATCTCTCTTTTTTTCACCTGCCTTATGTGGAGCCGTCAGTGTAGAGTAATACTCCTGACTAGAAAATAGACCTGCTTTAAAGAACATCACTGGCTACGCATCGTATGCTTTAAAAGTTATTTTTATCCATCCAGCATACTGCAGCTGAAATAGTTCGTAGATACCACAAACTGGAACAAACGTCCATGTAATGAAGTAAGGGAAAACTTCATGACAAACGTTTTACCTAGTTTACAAGCTTCTTCACTGAATTAGATTCGCTTGGCTTACAAGCATTTTTAATTCGGTAAAAAAAATAAACATCTTGTAAACTAAGCGAAACACAAATAACCTGCACATAGAAGAGAGAAGCTTACGACGACGTTTCGGTCCGACTTGGACCATTTACAAAGTCACACTAACAGGAAGTGGAGCAGGACGGCTATATATAGGCAGGAAGAGGTAAGAACATAAGAACGAAGGAACACTGCAACAGGCCTACTGGCCCATGCGAGGCAGGTCCAAGTCTCCTACCGGCTTAAGCCAATGCACCCAACCTAGTCAGGTCAGGTCACATTGACTTAAGGGAGGAACACGGCAACCGACCTGGTAGCACAACTCACACCCACCCACATCCACTCATGTATTTATCCAACCTATTTTTAAAGCTACACAACGTTCTGGGAGTTTGTTCCACTCATCCACAACTCTATTACCAAACCAGTACTTTCCTATATCCTTCCTGAATCCGAATTTTTCCAACTTAAAACCATTGCTGCGAGTCCTGTCTAGGCTAAATATTTTCAGCACACTATTTACATCCCCTTTATTTATTCCTGTCTTCCATTTATACACCTCAATCATATCCCCCCTAATTCTACATCTTTCTAGAGTGCGCAGATTCAGGGCCCAACGTTCGTAGACGAGTGGCCAACTGATGTTCAGCCCTGCGGACAACCTGTATATAGAAGAATTTAGTTCCAGTGCTGACGTCTCCGGACTCTCTCCTCAATGAAACAGCGCGGGCAAACCAGTTTTCTCTTCCCCTGGATGGGAGTTTTTTTTTTTTTTTGCCTGTTGCATTTTTATGTCCATTTTTGATTTACAAGTGAGCGAAAGCCAGTCCCTCTCTGGGGTAGCTAGTGTAAGTAATTCCTTTATACCTATGGGCCCACCAGTATTGTCGCGTCGGGACGACGCGAGGTGCATGGCCGAGCAAATGTAGACAACCTGTACTGTCAGAACACACAGCCTAGCCGTCTGTTCTGACTAGTTCATATTTCGCGGCATTTAGGTGCTGCCCTCTGTAGGCTCACCCAGGTCAGTGGGAGGTTGAGCCAATTCGGTCTCACTCCTAGGCCGACCGACCTGATAGGCGCAAGTGCTCCCCCCTCCACGGACTGGCTTGCGGTCATTCCCTCACATTGCCCGTTGCGTACTCACTCCTATCCAATTAAAGCCAACCTAGTCCACGGCTACCTTCATCGGCACTAAACCGCTGTTCAACAGAAAGAACAGTAATAACACTTAGTCTATCCTCATAGGGAAGGTTTCTGATACATGGGATCAACTTTGTCATCCTCCTTTGTACATTTTCCAGAGCATTTATATCCATTCTGTAATACGGTGACCAAAACTGTGCAGCATAATCTAAATGAGGCCTAACCAAGGATGTATAGAGTTGAAGAACAACCTGAGGACTCCTATTATTTATGCTTCTTGATATGAAGCCAAGGATTCTATTAGCTTTATTGCGAATCTATTAGCTTTATAGGTAGTGGCGGTAGTAGTAGTAGTAGTAGTAGTAGTAGTAGTAGTAGTAGTAGTAGTAGTACTACTACTACCACCACCACTACCTCTTCCTGCCTATATATAGCCGTCCTGCTCCACTTCCTGTTAGTGTGACTTTGTATATGGTCCAAGTCGGACCGAAACGTCGTCGTAAGCTACTCTCTTCCATGTGCGGGTTATTTGTGTATCGTTCCAGTCACGGTATTGTGCCTTTTTTTTTGTTATTTAAGCGAAACACTCTCTTTCATGAAGTTTTCCATACAGCATTAAAATGTCTTGATCCAATACATTGTTACTGCACTCTTGCGCTTCAAAAAGAATATTTGCACTCTTGCCTTTTGTTAAGAATATTTGCACTCTTGCGTTTTATTAAAAATATTTAAACTTCTTTAATTTTATTAAGAATATTTACACTCTTGCGTTTTATCAATAATATTTGCACTCTTGCGTTTTATTAAGAATATTCTACTCCAGCTAATACAATGCGACGGATTTTAAGCGTTTAGAATAATTTAGCTGTTTGTATTGGTATGAACGGTAGTGGCAGGCGGTACAATGTTGTAGTGGTGGCAGGCGGTGTAATGCTGTAGTGGTAGTAGTTGCAGGAGGTACAATGTTGTGGTGGCAGGCAGTACAATGTTGTAGTGGCAGTGGTGGCAGGCGGTACAATGTTGTATTGGCAGTGGTGGCAGGCGGTACAATGTTGTAGTGGCAGTGGTGGCAGGTGGTACAATACTGTAGTGGTAGTGGTGGCAGGTGGTACAATGCTGCAGTAGCAGTGGTGGCAGGTGGTACAATGCTGTAGTGGTAGTGGTGGCAGGTGGTACAATGCTGTAGTGGTAGTGGTGGCAGGTGGTACAATGCTGTAGTGGCAGTGGTGGCAGGCGGTACAATGCTGTAGTGGCAGTGGGTACAATGCTGTAGTGGCAGTGGTGGCAGGTGGTACAATGCTGTAGTGGTAGCAGGTGGTACAATGCTGTAGTGGTAGTGGTGGCAGGTGGTACAATGCTGTAGTGGCAGTGGTGGCAAGTGGTACAATGCTGTAGTGGTAGTGGTGGCAGGTGGTACAATGCTGTAGTGGCAGTGGTGGCAGGTGGTACAATGCTGTAGTGGCAGTGGTGGCAGGTGGTACAATGCTGTAGTGGTAGTGGTGGCAGGCGGTACAATTCTATAGTGGTAGTGGTGGCAGGTGGTACAATGCTGCAGTAGCAGTGGTGGCAGGTGGTACAATGCTGTAGTGGTAGTGGTGGCAGGTGGTACAATGCTGTAGTGGTAGTGGTGGCAGGTGGTACAATGCTGTAGTGGCAGTGGTGGCAGGCGGTACAATGCTGTAGTGGCAGTGGGTACAATGCTGTAGTGGCAGTGGTGGCAGGTGGTACAATGCTGTAGTCGTAGTGGTGGCATGTGGTACAATGCTGTAGTGGTAGTGGTGGCAGGTGGTACAATGCTGTAGTGGCAGTGGTGGCAAGTGGTACAATGCTGTAGTGGTAGTGGTGGCAGGTGGTACAATGCTGTAGTGGCAGTGGTGGCAGGTGGTACAATGCTGTAGTGGTAGTGGTGGCAGGCGGTACAATTCTATAGTGGTAGTGGTGGCAGGTGGTACAATGCTGTAGTGGCAGTGGTGGCAGGTGGTACAATGCTGTAGTGGCAGTGGTGGCAGGAGGTACAATATTGTGGTGGTAGTGGCAGGCGATACAATGATGCAGTGGTAGTGGCAGGCGATACAATGCTGTGTTTGTGGTGGCAGAAGGTACAATGTTGTAGTTTTTGTGGTGGCAGGCAGTACAATGCCGTAGTGGTAGTGGTGGCAGGTGGTACAATGCTGTAGTGGTAGTGGTGGCAGGCGGTACAATGCTGTAATGGTAGTGGTGGCAGGCGGTACAATGTTGTGGTAGTGGCAGGCGATACAACGCTGTAGTGGTAGTGGCAGGCGATACAATGCTGTAGTGGCAGTGGTGGCAGGCGGTACAATACTGTAGTAGTAGTGGTGGCAGGCGGGACAATGCTGTAGTAGTGGCAGGCGGTACAATGCTGTAGTGGCAGTGGTGGCAGGCGGGACAATGCTGTAGTAGTGGCAGGCGGTACAATGCTGTAGTTGTAGTGGCAGGAGGTACAACATTGTGGTGGTCGTGGCAGGCGGTACAATGCTGTAGAGGTAGTGGTGGCAGGGGCAGGCGGCACAATAGTATGGTGGCAGCTTCATAGCTGAGAGGCGGATGACCGACCACCCACGCTGCAGCCCACACCAACATACAAGCCACGCCCACACAAACCAGGGACCTAAACCACGCCCACACCAAACCCCATATCCAAGCCACGCCCACACCAACCACAGACCCAAACTACGCCCACACTAAACCCTATATCCAAGCCACGCCCACGCCAACCCCAGACCCAAGCGACCTCCATAGACACCCAAGCCACGCCTAGCCGAACATCCAAGCCATACCCATATCAACACCAACACACAAGCCACGAACCCCAGACCCAAGCCACATTTACAACAGTTCCAGTCCCAAACCACGCCCAAAACGTCCAACCCTAACCTAACGTAATTTTTAAAGCCCAATTCTACCAAACATATCATAGATCAATTTAAATTTATTCAATATCACATAAAATATATAATACATTTGTTCGTCATGTTCAGATTGATTTTCGCAGATTTATTGCATAAACAAATTCTCACTCTGCTTATTCGGTAGAAATGAGCCTTGCTTTTAACCTAAGTCACCGGTTTGGCTTATTCGGCACATTATATATATATATATATATATATATATATATATATATATATATATATATATATATATATATATATATATATATATATATATATATATGCAAGGAATTCGCAAGAGCAGGCGAAATATACACAAACACTGATCTCTGGCTGAAGGAGACTCGAACCTGCGAACCTTGGCACAAGGTACGCAGTGCTTTACCAATCTACCCACACTGGACAATACCTTGGCGTGCAACTTGCGTTACACGTTGATCCAAGGCAGCCAGCTTTGCATTGTTAAAATCTCTAGTAAGGCTGATGCATGCAGGGGATGAGATGAAAAGCTGTAAGCCTTCTTCCTGAAAGCTGGCTGCCTTGGATCAACGTGTAACGCAAGTTGCACGCCAAGGTATTGTCCAGTGTGGGTAGATTGGTAAAGCACTGCGTACCTTGTGCCAAGGTTCGTAGGTTCGAGTCTCCTTCAGCCAGAGATCAGTGTATATATTTATATATATATATATATATATATATATATATATATATATATATATATATATATATATATATATATATACATATATATATATATAATTTTTACATTAACATAATTGAAAAAAATATATCTTAAAAAGTATAAGATAAAATTTTAGAAAGGACATATATATATATATGTCGTGCCGAATATGTAAAACTGGTCAATTAGCAAGAACTCATTTAAAATTAAGTCCTTTCCAAAATTTTATCTTATACGTTTTAAGATATATTTTTTCAGTTACGTTAATGTAAAAATTAATAATTTTGTGCCAAAAGAACGTTAGGAAACTTACCTAACCTTATTACAACAAGCGCAATTTGATTTAGCCTAATCCAACTAAATATATTTTCTATAAGTTTACAATAATTTGATAATAAACACAATGAAATATATTTTTTCGTTATGTTCAGAAAGATTTTTGCGAAATTACTGCATACACAAATTTTCGCTTACCGTATTCGGAAAGACTAACATTGCTATTTAAACCAAAATAGCAAGTATTACCTATTCGGCACGACATATATGTAGTTCTTTCTAAAATTTTCTCTTATATGTTTAAAAACATATTTTTTCATTTATGTTAATGTAAAATTATATATGTTGTGGCTTAAATAGCAAAGCTGTTCTTGCCGAATGAGGCAACCGAAAATTTGTGTATGCAATAATTTCGCAAAAATAATTCTGAACCTAACGAAAAAAAATATATTTAAATGCGTATGTTTATTATTAAATTACTATAAACTTATCTAAAATATATTTAGTTGGATTAGGCTAAATTAAATTGCGCTTATTATAATAAGGTTAGGGAGGTATTCTAATTTTTTTGGGTATAAAATTATTAATTTTATACCAAAGAAAATTTTAGAAAGGACTTAATTTTAAATGAGTTCTTGCTAATTGACCAATTTTACCTATTCGGCACGACATATATATATATAGTGTATAAAGGTGTGATAATATTTTAAGTCGGAAAACAAACGATGTGTTTCCTGACACGGGTCTTAGTCACACCTGTGCAGTGAATTTGCCTACACAACTTCCTCATCCACATTTTCTACCACTGTAAGTCTGAAGAATACTTTCTAACATTCCTATGACTCATTCGTGTTTTCACCTTCCACCTATGTTGGGATTAAGGGAGGACCTCGTTCAGTCTCGTGCAGCTAGTAAATACGAGACAGTTTAATGGCATTACATGTTTAAGCCACAATGCCCTCAAAGGTTGTTCTTACCTAAGTGTTTGCAGGGGTCGAGACACAACTCCTGACTCAGCGTCTTTACTCTAATTGACCGGTTTCACTGATTTCTGGGATCCAAGGCCCAGTCACACATACTTCTGAAACTTGATTACTACATCAAAACTGTATACATGTATTTCTAACATCCCTATCACGCATCTTCGTCTTCAGCTGCCATCAGCGCTTAGTTCCCTCTCTCCACATCTAAAATAGCCTGTCCCTATCTACTTTATCTAATCTTCAAGAGTATTTTGTATGTTTTGTTAATGTTCTTTATTGTCTTCCCTCTCATACCTGTGACCAGTTTCGAGAGCCTTCTTACTCCCTTATCTTTCTGTGGCTTGCTTGGTCAACAGGCTGCTGCTGTCGATGGTTCGCTGGCCCAGCTAAATCCAGTTTCTTCTCGAAGACTTCTATACTTGTTCCAGGACTCTCTTTGTTTTCTACAGGTAACAGCTGAATCACTGCAGCCCAAGAATATAGATAAAGAGCTTCTTTTCCTATGTTCATGACTCCTCTACTTTTCACTTCCTACCATGTCTCTCACTCTTAAACGTTGTTACGGTAGTGTGTAGGTTTAAGACAATGACTTCTAATATCCTCCACATACATATTTATTATCATATATATATATATATATATATATATATATATATATATATATATATATATATATATATATATATATATATATATATATATGTGTGTGTGTGTGTGTGTGTGTGTGTGTGTGTGTGTGTGTGTGTGTGTGTGTGTGTGTGTGTGTGTGTGTGTGTCGTGCCGAATATGTAAAACTGGTCAATTAGCAAGAATTTTCTCTTATATGTTTAAAGATATATTTTTTTATTAATGTCGATGTAAAATTTTATAATTTTACACCAAAAGAATCTTAGAAAACTTACCTAACCTTATTACAACAAGAACAATTTATTTTAGCCTAACCCAACAAAATATATTTTAGATTTGTTTACAATAATTTAATACTAAACAAACACAGTGAAATATATTTTTTTACGTTAGGATCAGAATGATTTTGGCGAAATTATTGCATACACAAATTTTCGCTTGTCCTATTTGGCAAGATGAGCGTTGCTATTTAAGCCAAGATCGCAAGTTCTGCCTATTCGGCACGACATATATATATATATATATATATATATATATATATATATATATATATATATATATATATATATATATATATATATATCTTTCTCGCTCCAGAGAGGACATTCCAATACTTTGAGTCTCTGTGCGGGCAGTAAACGATGTTCAACCGTCAACATCGAAAAATGATCTAAATGAAAGAGCACAAGTGATTTGAATAATGTCACCACTGGCATTATTTCTCTGGTTTTGAAGGTTCTCCACCTTGTTATTTTTCTAGCCTCCTGGGTATCTGCCCTCTCTAAATATTAAGTCAACTGACATTATTATACCCAAGTCTTTTACATGTTCCTTTAGTTTTATGAGATGATCCTCCTGTATTTTTTATCCGGTGTTCGTTTTGAATTCTTTATTCTTTCCATAACTAAGCAGATATAACTGATGACCACTGAACATCATGTTATTTACTACTGCCCAGATTCACATGCATGGTGGATGCTCAAGCCCCTGTTTCTCACAAGTTCTTTCACACCTCGAGTTCAACCTTTCTTCCAGGAGGAGGAGGAGGAGGAGGTAGAGGTGGTGGTTGTGGTAAATATGTGTGGTTATGGAAAAAAAAACGGCGGAAGAAAAAAACTGACCTTGTTGGAGAGGGTGGTGGAGGAGATTGTAGTGGTGGAAGAGCATTAAGTGGTGAAGGAGGACAATGGAGTGGTTATGGAAATGACGGAAGAGTAGGTGGTGGTGGTGGTGGAGCAAACGATGCTGGTAGAGAAGCAAGTGGTGGTGGCTGTAGAGAAGGTAATGGTGGTAGATCAGCAGGTGGAGGTGGAAGTGGTGGTGGTGAAAGAGAAGCAGCAGAAAGCGGTAGCAGAGATGGCAGTGAAAAGGGTTGATGTGGAGTGGGAGGTACGTTAGAGAGGGTCTTGACCTTGGCCTAACATAAACGTCTTTCAGTGGGTGCACTTAATACTGACCCAGGCTCGCTCCACCGTTATTATACACAATATCTCCTCCACTTACAAACATCTTACGCCAGGTATAAATATAATCCTCCAACCTTTAATTTTGGGAGTCTGTGTTTCATGAAACTTTTTGACTTTTACGTCAAACTACTCAAGCAAGCTTGAAATATTGTTCAGATTTTGCAGTGCTAAATAGATTTTACCATATTTTTGGGTAAATGATAATTATAAATAGCAACTATAATAAAAGTAATAATGATGATAATAATTACAATACAGAATATTAACGGGTGAGGTGAAGACGATATTTATGATGACGAAATGGGAAGAAAATTGGGGAGGGAACTCAAGGAGAGATGACTCAAGAAGGGGATACAAGAATTTTGTTAGAAAACGACTCGAAAAGGAAAGTGTATGGAATACCAGATTTGGTCGCAGAGTACTTATCTGTCAAATCCCATTTCCCAAGCCATTTGAAACTGGAAGGGAAATGACTTCATTGCATCATGATTTATGAAGAGCAGCTAAGATCATGTGACTTGTGTGTCAACTTCAACATCACTATCTTCAGCCTTTTAAGAAATCGTTGAGTATATATATAGTTCGAGATATTCTGATTATTTACTTTTAGATGGAGTGGAGCAATCGGGGAAGGTAGGATTGGGCGGAAGGAGAGACGAACACTCTCCAATAGTTGGATGAGGAGCTCGTCTAGAGAGTGGAGCGGCAAAACTTTGGCTGTGGAATAAAGGATGCCTCTTAGGTGGTCGACCTAGGGGCTCTCAGTGTCATAGTCTAAACTATTACTTCTTGGCATTACCACTCTTCCTCAGGAGTACACCCCTGTCTGTATGAGATTACGAACTGTTATACAAGATGGTACTTAAACTGGCTACAAGAAATGTAAGGGTAAATTTCCGTACTTGTCATAAATTCCCGTCAGCGTTAGTCTTTTTTTCTAAATCTTTTCAAACTTAACCCCAATATTCCACCAATTATAAATATTTGATAAAGTACAAGGCTGAACCAGTTCAGGTGATTAACACGAAGGCCAAGTGAAGTCTCTTAGTCATCAAACATTAGTAATTAATTGGATGTCAAACCGGTAGTTTTGGGAGCGTCCCAACTATCGATATGACAAAGGTAATAATAAATAGAGGAGGCAGGCAAAAGGCAGCATGAGGAAGCCTCACACGAAGGCCAAGTGAAGTCTCTTAGTCATCAAACATTAGTAATTAATTGGATGTCAAACCGGTAGTTTTGGGAGCGTCCCAACTATCGATATGACAAAGGTAATAATAAATAGAGGAGGCAGGCAAAAGGCAGCATGAGGAAGTCTCACACGCACGCCCTGTAATACATGCAAACTATACGCCTAGCAAAACTTGAAAATGGAATTGTAAAAATCGGCAAGAGAGAATGAGAAAGATGAGAGGGGGAAGAGTGAGAGAGGGAGAGTACAGATGGGAAGAACCAAATTCTTTGTCTGAGTCACTGACTCATTCACTTAACTCATGATATCACACTCACCAACCTCAATCCCTCCTTCCTTCCCCCACCTCTTGTACCTCCTCCCTCTCCCCTCTCTCACACTCTCTCTCTCTCTCTCTCTCACACACAAACACACACACACACACACACACACACACACACACACACACACACACACACACACACACACAAGATCCATTCATAGCTTTAAGCAGAGGTATGATAAAGCTCATGGTGCAGGGAGTGACCCAATAGCGGCCAGTGAAGAGGCGGGGCCAGGAGCTATGAGTCGACCCCTGCAACCACAACTAGGTGAGTACACACACACACACACACACACGCGCAAAATCAGTGATGTCGAACAAAGCAGTCTAGGACGCGAGTCAGGAGCTGCCTCTCAACCCCAGCAAACGCATATCAGTAAGCATGCACCACACTTCCCCAAATACAAACAGCTATCAGCGCATCGGTGCATGTCGAAGAATGTATCAGCAGTTGTATCTCTGTCTTGTCCTATCTCTTATCCGCTTTGTATCGCCATCTGTATTGCCTCGGCGTCTCTATCTCTTCCATGCCTATCACCGCTGTTATCGCTGCCTTTGCTTGTATTACCATCTCCACCGGGATCGCTGTCTCAATGGCATTATTTTTATTGCATCCCCGCCTAAGCTTGCTTCTGGCCGTCTCTCTCTCTTTCTCTCTTTCAAAACATCAAGATCTTTATTTCTGTCATTCAGTGCCTGAATATCATCATTTCCTTTACAATTTTGGAGGCCTCGCCTGAGACTGGGTCGTGGGGGCGATGATCGCCTGAGCCATTAGCACATAAAAGAAACATTAACAAGACTTTGTTTGTTGGTGTACAAGTCTTTGAATAATAATAATAATAATAATATCTTTATTCCTACAAGTACATGTACCACAAGGTATACAGGCCTAGATGACATCAATGACATACTATATAGAAAGCCGCTTGTTATGCAGAGCATTGCGGGCAAATTAGGTCAGTTTTGTCCCAGGATGCGACCCACACCAGTCGATTAACATCCAGGTACCCTTTTTACTGATGGATGAACACAGACAACCGGTGTAAAGAAACACGCCCAATGATTTTACCCTCGCCGGGAATCGAACCTGGACCTTCGCCGTGTGAAGCGAGAGCTTTAGCACCACAACACTGAGGTATCCATATTTCGGTCCTATTTACAAACGTGTTGTGTGGGAATAGCACTAAGGTCTGAGGGATACCCTTAGGTATCCCTCAGACATTCTTTGGGCATTCATATATTAGGCTTCTTATCTATAAACATAGTTTATGTCTATCTACCCGTTTAATAACACTACGAGCTATACCTGTTTATTTCTATGTATAGAGCAGACAAGATACATGACCTCTGACCAGTTTTGAGGGTTGTTCTACGCTGGGAGCCCAGCCTGAGGCCAGGTACAACCAGTGGCTTGTCTCGCTTAGCAACTATAAATAGCGCAAGCGATAGAGAACAGTTTCTTACGCAAGATGCCACTAACCGGATCTAATTTGTTTATGCAACTTTGACTTGGCAAATCGGACGGCGCGGTGTGGGGTCCAATATTTACTTATTTATGGCGGCATTCATCCGCAACTAGCCGGTCAAGCCCTTACCCCAGCTTACATCTCTAGCCTACTTCTTTTAAACCACACCCACCCTCACCTATCCTCTCACTGTCCTCCTCTCCTTCCTGCCACTCATAACCACCACTTATTATTTCCTGACTCGCTCGCTCCTTCCCTCCCCGCCCTTCTTTTTTTTTTTCTTCATGTGACCCGTAGCTGGTGGTCAAGGCATTCGGTTCGCAAATGAAAGGTCCAGCAATCGTTTCCTGTGATTTGCTTGTCATTCCTTTTATGCACGAAGGGAGGGCGGCTTTTCAACTCCCTCGCTTCGTGCATAAAGGAGTATCACCAATAAACCTCTGGTTGTCTTCCAGGGGAAACTTGATAAGTTCCTCATGTCAGCTCCTGATCAGGCGGGCTGTGGTGCATATGCTGGACGGTGTGGGGCCAGCACCTAACAGGTTCAGGTAGTTAGTCGCATCCTGGGAGAAAGTGATGTACACTGTGAATGTATGACACTGCTACACAAAATGTGGAAAGCCCTTAACAGTGCTGTTGGAATGATTCAAGTGTCCGGTGAAAAAAATATATGACCTTTTCACTGTTACCAGTTCCGCCCTACCTGGAGTCAACGCCCCTGCGGCCCGGTCCTTGACCAGGCCTTCCTAGAATCCAGTCCCGAAAAAAAGTCAGTTGCAGTCTGTTTTAGTCACAGTCACAATCACACACGCTAACATACTCACCCTTTCTCTGTCTCTGTCTGTCTGTCTCCTTCTCTCTCTCTCTCGCTCCCTCTTTCTCTCCTTTTACCCAAACACCATAAAACTTTCGCCCAGGTAGAAGGCGATCTCAAAATCTGGATGTGGATGAATAGAGCCGGAAGAGAGAGATCCTGGAGAAGCGCAACGGCTGGAAATCTTCCATCTGCTCTCTCCATTTTCACCCTGACCATCCATGTGAACTTTTCTAGATCGGTTTCCTCACCTGGACAACTTGGGTCTATAGTGAAGAACCCTTGGCATGGTGTATGTTGATATAGTGAGATACAAGTAAAGATGAGTGATCTTAAAGAATATCATTCATATCATTTTGAAAAAGACTTAAGACGTCTGAATGACATAAGTGTATGTACCTGCGTCTTTTCATCCACACTGGCAGTGTCGTATACGTTCTATTTTAATTAATATCTTCTCAACACATTTATTAATGTATAATCAACGTTTCGGTGACAAATCAATCTTCATCTTCAGAATACATTTTTGGAACATGATTTAACAACACAAAATACAATATACAGTAAATATTTAAAATTTAATTCAACTAGCCAAGTTGACAGGCATTGCTCAAATGTCCTATACGAGAAATCTGTATATGAGAGGTGTTGTTCAAATACCCTATATGAGACGTGTTATTCAAATGTTCTGTATGAAAAAAAAATGAAAGGTGTTCAGATATTCTGGATTACCTGGAGTTGCTTCCGGAGGTCATCGCTCCTGAGATCTGGTCCCAGACCAGGATTCCTGGTTGCCGGCCTGAACTATCAAACAGATAGTACCCGCATATGAAACGAGGTAGTTACTGTGAAAGCTGAGGAGAGTTACAGTAACGCTTTCGTTTTTACTTTTGTTTCTTTTGTTGTTGCTACTGTTTGCTGTAGTTGCTATTATTCTTGCTGCTGTGTTTGTTATTGTTGTAATTGCTATTGTTGTTGCAGCTGTTGCGATAGTAGTGATGGAGACGCTGGCGAGTTCATATCAGTGTTGGTACTAACGAGGGTAGTACTGGTAGAACCCCGAAGCAGGTTTTGGGGAAAATTCAAGAAACTCCCATCCGCATCTCCTGTCCTCCACCCCATCACATCACCCCAATCACATATCCCCCACCCCACCACTCCCATCACATGTTCACCCCCACCATCCCCATTTCTGCCCAATATACTCCAATCCTGCATGGGTTTTCCTGACTGGTCATGGTCCGTAGTGCAGAATTTCTTAATCCACGAGCGACCTCTTGTGACCTCGGTACGCTTGCCCTCTTATAATCTACGGTGCATGTTTACCCCCTCATGTAACCCCGGTATATTGACCTTCCAAGGCCAGCATCTGCGGTACACTCTCCCAAGACCACTACCTCGGAAAAGTAACCTACAAAGACCACGTCCCGTATAGGTAACCTCTCAAGATCCCCCCCCCCATCTAATACTGTTACCCATCCTATAAATATTGACTTCCTAAGACCAACAGCCTGTAACCGGTTTCGAGGGCTTTTCTACCCCTCCAACCGGGACTTTGACCAGGCTTCCTCGATGACTTCATATTACGTGAAGAGCAGAGGCAATGTAGAACAAATGAAGAAGTTAACAAGACGAAACTTGACAAGTACCTCCACCAGTTGCTAGATCAAGCAAGCAGTGATGGATGTGAACCACTGGGCCGCTAAAAGAAACAGCCTGGTTGACCAGGCGAGCACCAGATAATCTTCACTCAGGGCCGGGCTGCAGGAATAGAAAACTCTCGAGACCGGTCACAGTTATATCACAAGCCCGCTAGCCAACATAGCCATCACAGCCTAGCTGATCCGGCACTTAGCTGAACTAATGATCCAGTTACCTCCGTCGATATTTCTGATGTCTGGTGGTAGTAGACTGACGAGTTTGGACTATGAAGTTGGCACACTGCTCACTTATCGTGACTATGGCGCTTCTGACGTTCACTGGATTTATTTTACAATTCCTCCCGTATATCTCACTCCAGTAAGTTGTTAGGGTATTTATGGAGCCTGGCCCTTCAATATTTTCCAGTTCTATATACACATATTCTAGGTAGGAGGTTGGTAGACAGCAACCGCCCAGGGAGGTACTACCGTCCTGCCAAGTGAGTGTAAAACGAAAGCCTATAATTGTTTTACATGATGGTAGGATTGCTGGTGTCTTTTGTCTGTCTCATAAACATGCAAGATTTCAGGTACGTCTTGCTACTTCTTACAATTAGGTCACACTACATATGCATGTACAAGCATATATATATATACACACACCCCTCTGAGTTTTCTTCTATTTTTCATCTTATATCTATGGGGAAATGGAACAGAATTCTTCCTCCGTAAGCCATGCGTGTCGTAAGAGGAGACTAAAATGCCGAAAGCAAGGGGCTAGTAACCCCTTCTCTTATATACATTACTAAAGTTAAAAAGAAACTTTTTTCTCTCTGGGCCACCCTGCCTCGGTGAGAAACGGCCGGTTTGTTGAGAGAAGAATATACATATATCTCTCCGTATATAAGCAACGGATATTTGTCGCCAATGAACATCATGTTATTTTCATTGGCCAATTGGAAGATTTTATTGGTATCTGATTGTATTTTTTCCTTATCTTCTACAACTGAGACTGAACTTTTGCTCTGTTTGCTTCACTCTGTGCTCTTCTTGTTAGAAATTTTAATTTTAGGTTATTGGACTCGAGTCTTTTCCGGTACAATACTCTCTCTCATATTTCATTTGACATTTCACAGGATTAAGTCTCTAAGAACAATATTTTGTGTAGAATTTCTAGATTTTCAAGGTAACTATCTATCTTCTCTATCTGTTTAGTAATTTACTCTGCCACTGCTGCTGGTGGTTTGTATACATGGACACTTACTAACTCACAAGATCACCACGCAGTATAGTGACCTCACAAGACCACAACACAGTATAGTGATCTCACAAAAAACCACCACACGTTATGGTGAAGTTAAGGCCAGTATAAAGAACTCCCAAGATCCTTGCAAAAGATATAACTAGTGACCTCTGAGAGAGTCCCTCAACACCTATAGTCTACACCATGTATCCTGCCTACCAGAGCAGGGAGCGAGGGAAGGAGAGGAAGGGAAAGGGGGGGAGAGAGAGAGTAAAAACAGAAAATTTGTAAACGGCGTGGATGGAGGTAAATGTAGAGGAAGAAATGAGGGATAGGTAAACGAGGCGGAAAGAGGGGAAAAAATAGTTTAAGAGGAAAGAGGGGAGGTCAAGCAAATGACAAGAAGAAAGGGGAGATGATAAAGGATGGGGAAAGGACGAGGAAGGTTAGAGAGAAAAAATAAGAAAACAATGGAGATGGAAGAGCAACAATGAAGGAAGAAGAGGAGTGCAAAACTTAGTTAAAGCAGAAAAAAGGTGGAACAGTGATGATGTTCCTATGACGAGAAATATGAGGGGACAAGGGAGGGGGAAAGAGGGATGGAGCAGAGAAAGGGAGCATGTAGAGCTCTAGAGGGATGAGAGGGACCAAAGGAGGACGGGGGAGGAAAAGAGGGCAGAAAGAGAGGGAAGGGAGGGGGAGGAAGAGGGTAAGGAGCGGAGGAAGAGGGGTGGAAGAGAGGCAGAAGAGGGGTAGGAAGCGAGGAAGGTGAGGGAGAGGTAGTAATAGAGAAAGACGGGTGTGGAGGGAAAGGCGTGGCCAGGTATGTCTGAAAAGGTAGACGCGGCAGGATAGGGAGGGGGCGAGATTTAGATTTTAGATTTTACCACCGAAGTGACTAGTTTATTGTGCACCCCATATCCATCCTGTGGATGGTAGCGCAAGAGCATATGGATACACAAAAGGCCTAGGAACTAGGCCCCAAAAGGGTTACAGGTGTACATTTGGATTTATATCTAGAGTTCACTTTCCAGATATACTAAGCAAATTTAGGAAATTTGCTTAGTATATCTGGTATTTTATTTTCATTAATATCTTGACATGTCACATAGGTTTTTATACTATCTCTATATTCCTCAATAAGTGGACAATTAAGCACACAGTGTTCAAGACAGTGACCATATGCCTGACCACATAATTTGCATTTAGTTTGATCATCTGTGTGTCTCCATAACTGCCAGAAGTACTTGTAACCACTGGCCACTACAACATCAGTCAGTCTGTTCACATTGCAAGTTGCTCCATAAACATACTTATCTACGTTCATGTTATCATAGTAGGTTATGGATCTACTCAGACTTCTATTTGCATTCCTATAACATTCATTTTCATTATTTACTTCTCTCATAATATTCCTAATACTAGACACAGATATACCAAATTTATATTCTACATTCTCCTTCAGGGTAGTATTCTTGGCTAACATATCAACTGTATCATGAAGGTGTAATCCAATGTGTGATGGGATCCATAACAATTGTACATTAATTCCTTTTTTCCCGGATATTTGAGTATCTGTACCTGGTTTCTCCAATGAGCATGTTGGAGTCATTATATGAGTCAAGAGCCTTCAACGATGACATAGAATCAGTAATGATGACAGAGTCAAGCTCAGTGTCATAAGTTATCTTTAGCGTCATTAGGATTGCAAACAATTCAGTTAGCAGTGTAGACGCCCAGTTGTTAATTCTTATGCCTAAATCAACAAATTTATTATCGTTCTTAACATGGGAGGTGGCAACAAGAGCAGATGCAGCCCTGCCAGAAGACTCCTGTTTAGATCCATCAGTGTATATAACTTGTGATAACTTATTACAACCAGCTAGGCGAGAAATTTCTTTTTTTAGCAGTTACTTTAACAAGTGATTTAATGAAGGGATTACTAGCAATGAGCTTCTTGGGAGGGACTTGCAGGTATGTGATATTAAATGAACACATCTTCCATGGAGGGGTGAAATGCTCTTGTTGTCTACAGTGATACAGTTCATGCAGGTTATAAAGTTTAATATAATTGCATGTTTTCAAAATCCATTTAGATCTGTGTGTATTTACTTCTAGACATTTAGTAAGATTCATAGTGACAGTGTGGAGCAAATGAGAGGTAGGAGAGGGGTGAGATGAGAAGACATGATGGGCAAGGAAAGGAGGTGATATGGGGATTAAGGTATCCTTCAGGAGAAAGATGGGGAGTGGGGAGGTGCTATGAGGGGGGAAGGGGAGGTGCTATGATGGGGAAGATGGGGAAAACCTATGAGGGAGAAGGTGGGGAGATGCTATGAGTGGAGAATGTGGGGAGGTGCTATGGGGGGGAACAGGAGGAAGTTCCATAAAGAGGTATGGGAGCAGATAAAAGGAAGGGATGGTGATATAAAGGTAGGAAAGGGGAATTGGCTAGACGAGGTTAAGGGGAGAGGGGGGCCTAAAC